>NC_133651.1:229981747-230231362 GCF_009905375.1 Apium graveolens | reverse complement strand
GCACCCTCGAGGAGAACAGCTTCTGCCTCAGCAGAAGAAGCAAGAATAGGAGAAAGAGGGATGTCAAAGAAGAGGCTCTTTCCCAGGAATATCAGGGACTGGATAGGCAGTAAGAGTCACCTCCGGAATCTTCTTCCCAATCTCCTCTACTATCTGCTCCCAACAGCTAGAAAAGGTCTCCGGAAAGTTAGCACGTACTCAGCATTTAGGACATCCTGAAAGTCCTGAGATGCCTTATACTCAGCTATCACCTCAGCTCGGGCCCTTTGAGCATCCAGCTCCAGCTTACGAACTTTCTCCTTCTCGTCCGCCAGCTCCTTCTCTACCTCACGAAAACGAGTGAAGTTGGCCTCGGAAGCCTTGAGGTACCTATCCCTGTCCCTCTCAGCAATAGTTAGGCTGGTCCTCACATCCTTCAAATTGTGAAGGGCAGCCTGGAGATAGGTATTCATCTGCATGAACATGTAGTAAGTAAGTTAAAAAAAAAAAAAAAAAAAAAAAAAAAAAAACAGTTAAAAAAGGAAGAGGCTTACAGAAGCCACGGCCTGAGCACCCAGACGTTCAATCTGTAGGTCATCAGAAGATTCGACGATCTCAGCCCTGTCACGAGGCGTGATCACACTCTGAGACCAAACGGCGGCAGCCTCGGAACTCCCTACCACCGTGTCCCTCCTCTGAAGGCCCCAAGTGACGGTGAAGGGAGAGTTATCTTCATCAAGGCTAGGAGGCCTCTGGGATAAAAAGTAGGGACGGCCTCCTGAACCGTGACTGAAGGGCCGTCACCAATCCTAACCCGCTTGTCGCGGTGGCTCTCAACAGCAGAGCCCTTGGCGGCACGGGCCTCCCGCTTCTTGAAGATCGTGTCCAAAGCGGCCCTAGCTGCAGGCAAATACGAGCACATAAGAAAAAGGACAAATAGAGAATGGAGGAAATGGAACAAAAAGGGGAAAGAAATACCCTCGGGACCAAGGTCACTTAGACCTACACCTTGCAAATTACCCTCTGAAAGGATGAGAGCGCAATGGTGCAAGTTATCAGCAGTAATGGCCTTGATGGCCGCATCCTCATCTATCCCCAATTTTAGGTCTCTTAAAGACCCGTCTATACTTTTTGAGAAGTTGGGCCTGAAAAAATGGTCCCAACCCTCCTCGGAATCCAGAAATATATAAAACCACTCACTTTTCCATGTTGGATACGAGTCGGGATTGGTGCCAGAAATAAAGCAGGAACGAGCCAAGGATCTATGAACTATTTGACCCATCCTTGGTCCTCAGAAGCATTTACAAATTTAAATAAATAACGAAAGACAAACATTTGGCTCAAAACCGTGTTTACGAGATTGGGCCATATAACAGTGAATAAAACGCCAAGAGTTGGGTGTGAGTTGGGTCGGACAGACTCGGGCCTCAGCCAAAAGGCGAAAAACAAAAGGATGAGGAGGTAGGCGAAAACCAGCATAGAAGGTTTCCTTATAGACCCGAATGGCCCCAGGTTTTGGGTAGCAGGCCCTATCATTTGGGCCTGGAGCCTCGGCCCTATAAGGGTGGAAAATACCAAAAGGCGGCTATGGTACCTACTTGATCTGGACCAAATCTAGAAGGATAATTATATGCATCTAAGTGTACATGTTAGGAAAGGCTTGCCCAAATTCGGTTAAAAGATCCCTAAGAGAAATAACTGAGGAATGTACAAGAGATTTTTTACCTCGGCTGGCCCTAGAGGGACGGGCAACAGCTTGGGGGACATGGGAGTGAGATGAATCGGAATCCGCCATGGATGAAGACAAAAACCCAGGAAGCTCTTGAAAGTAAGTAAAGAAGATGAAGATTCAAACGGAATCTTCAAAATAAGCCCAGAAAAGCGGCGGAGTAGAAAGCCGGAAATCGCCTGGAGGTGGCGATTCTTGAGAGACTAATTGCAGAGTTGAAATTTAGAAATTTTTGTGAAAGTGAAGTGTGAGAAATGAACTCACACTCCACCTCTTATATAGAGGAGCTCAAAGATGCACAAACGGCCTGGGCCTAAGAAAAAGGCGGGAAGCCCATAAGATTTGAATTTTGAAAAGATTTAAAATCAAAGTTCAATGAATGAATCAAGGCTCGAACAGCCTCAACAACGCTCAGGATACATCGTCCCTAGCCGTTGTTAGAAGTGTGGCTCCTAGGCGTGGATCAACAACGCCAGGAAGCATCTGTATTCAACAACGCTCAGGATATATCGTCCCTAGCCGTTGTTAGAAGTGTGGCTCCTAGGCGTGGTAACAACACGCCCAGGAAGCATCTGTATTCAACAACGCCCAGGACGCAAGTTTCCTAGACGTTGTTAGAAAACTGTCTCCTAGGCGTGGGTGCACAACGTCTAGGATCTATGAAAGCATCTGTATTCAACAACGCCCAGGACGCAAGTTTCCTAGACGTTGTTAGAAAACTGTCTCCTAGGCGTGGGTGCACAACGTCTAGGATCTATAAAAGCATCTGTCTTCAACAACGCCCAGGAAGCAAGTTTCCTAGACGTTGTTAGGAAACCGTCCTAGGCGTGGATCAACAACGCCCAGGAAGCATCAGCCTCCAACAACGCCCAGGACGCAAGTTTTCCTAGGCGTTGTTAGGAAACTGTCTCCTAGGCGTGGATCAACAACGCCTAGGATGTATTGAGCAACAAAAATTCTGTTTTTCTGATTATTTAAAAAAAAAAAATAATATAATAATAATAATAATAATAAGAAAATTCCTTAAATATTTTCTGAAAATGTTAATATTTCCAGAAAATTAGGGAAAAATCCCAGGAAATTAGGGAAAATCCCAGGAAATTAGGGAAATCCCAGAAATTAGGGAAAATCCCAGAAAATTAGGGAAAAATCCCAGAAAATTAGGGAAAATCCCAGGAAATTAGGGAAAAATCCCAGAAATTAGGGAAAATCCCAGAAAATTAGGGAAAATCCCAGAAATTAGGGAAAATCCCAGAAAATTAGGGAAAAATTCCTGGAAATTAAGATAATTCCTGAATAAAAGGGAAAATTCATTGTAAATGTGTAGGTCGCTCCACACTTTACGGAAAAATGAAGCCCTGTAAGGGAACGAATAGACTTAACTTCTGCGAAACCTAATCGATGTTTCCCAAAGTTGGGGGGCAAATGATAGGGATAAATAAATTAGGATTGTATTATTAAATACTGCATTAATTGTACAAATTGTGGGCTGTTAGACCCAATAAAAAGATATATGATACTCAGACCAGAAAGGTTAAGCCTGATGGACCAGATCAGGCCTGATGGAATAAAAAAGGCCCAAAAGCCCTGATTATTAATTAATTTCGTAATTAATTAATAAGGGAGAAATCAGATGTTGAAAAGAGTCCCGATGAGGATATAAATCCTTAGAAATTAGCCTCAAGGGGACCTAAAAGGATAAGGAATCAGCTTCCTACTTCCTAGGACTCCTAAGTCTATCCTAATTCAGAGGCTTATCCACCAAGTCTCCTATACCAAGTCCAATTCAAGGACTCCCACATCTATATAAGGGGCCTCACCCCACAAATCAGAACTACGTTTTTTGGCTTGATTCTCTAATATATAGAGATACGTAGGCATCTCGTAAAGGCAGATTTGAGCCACGAAACACGAGAGCAGCCATTAAAGGCCTTGAGCTCCCGAATCTTAGTAATAAATACAGCAAATAATAACCTTAGTTTTCAGAATGTGCTTGATCTCTCTGTTAGACACTTCCGCTTGACCATTTGTTTGTGGATGATAGGCAGTAGCAACTCGATGATTCACATTATAATGCTGCATCATAGAAGTGAACTTACGGTTGCAGAAATGTGACCCTTCATCACTTATGATTACCCGAGGCGTTCCAAACCTTGTGAAAATCTGCTTATGAAGAAATTCAACACTGCCTTTGCATCATTTGTCGGTAGTGCTTTGACTTCTACCCATTTTGAGACATAATCGACTGCCAGCAAGATGTACTGATTATTGCCGGACGAGACAAAAGGCCCCATAAAATCGATTCCCCAAACATCAAAGACCTCGACTTCAAGCATCACATTTAACGGCATCTCATCCTTTCTCGTCAAATTTCCCACTCTTTGGCAACGATCACACCTTAAAATAAACTGATGAGCATCCTTAAACAAAGTAGGCCAGAAAAAACCTGCTTGCAGAATATGAGCTGCCGTCTTTCACCACCATAGTGTCCACCATAAACTGTGGAGTGGCAGTCTCGTAATATCCACTCCGTCTCACAGAACGGGATACATCTCCTGATGATCTGGTCAGCTCCCTGTCTAAACAAATATGGTTCATCCCATATATACCACTTCACCTCATGCAGAAACTTCTTCTTTGAGCTAAGGTCAAATTATGAGGCATTATATTGCTGACAAGATAGTTTACAATATCTGCAAACCATGGCTCTTCCTCCTGAACTGCGAACAACTGCTCATCCGGAAAAGATTCGTTGATCAATGTCTTATCCTGTGAAGTAGACTCGGGATTCTCCAATCTAGAGAGATGGTCAGCTACTTGATTCTCAGTACCTTTTCGATCCTTGATCTCTAACTCAAATTCCTGAAGTAAGAGCACTCAACGAATGAGTCTCGGCTTCGAATCCTTCTTGGAAACCAAATAGCGAATGGCCGCATGATCAGTGAATACTGTCACTTTGTCCCAACAGATAGGATCGAAATTTCTCGAAACCAAAGACTATAGCCAAGAGCTCCTTCTCAGTAGTGGTGTAGTTCAATTGGGCCCCATTTAAGGTCTTACTAACATAGTAGACCACATGAAAGAGATTATTCTTGCGCTGCCCAAGAACTGCACCTACCGCATAATCACTTGCATCACACATCATCTCAAAAGGCTTTGTCCAATCTGGTGTTGTAATAACTGGTGCAGTGATTAAACTCTTCTTGAGAGTTTCGAATGCCGTCAAACATTCATCATCAAATCTGAAAGGCACATCTTTCTCAAGCAAGTTGCACAACGGCTTAGATATCTTTGAAAAGTCCTTGATGAACCGCCGATAAAAACCCGCATGACCAAGAAAACTACGGATTCCTTTCACAGAAATAGGTGGTGGAAGATTTTCAATGACTCCCTCCTTGGCTTTATCCACCTCAAGACCCTTGCTAGAGACCTTATGCCCAAGAATAATGCCTTCACGCACCATAAAATGACATTTCTCCCAATTGAGCACCAAATTAGTTTCCACACACCTTTTGAGCACCACGAAGATTATTCAGACATTCATCATACGAATGTCCAAAGACGAAGAAGTCGTCCATGAACACCTCAACATTATTCCCAATCATGTCAGAGAATATAGCCATCATACATCTCTGAAAAGTGGTCGGTGCACCACATAACCCAAACGAAACTCTGCGAAAAGTAAACGTGCCAAATGGACAAGTGAAGGTAGTCTTTTATTGATCCTCTAGTGCAATACAAATGATTATACCCTGAGTAGCCATCCAGAAGACAATAATACTCATGACCAGTGTTAGGTCCCAATTTGTTTGTAGAAGGGGGGGGTTGAAATGCAAACAATACCGTTAAATCGAATAAAATGCGGAATACAATTGTGAAACAAAAATTCAAGTTAAATAACACTTTTATAACGTGAAAGGTGTTACAACCTACGGTATCGGTTTACAGGGATTAATCTCAATCAATTATTACAAATCTAGAATAAATTCGACATGAACTTTTCTATTTTTGTAATTAAAAGATCAAATGCTAAATGCGATTTGAGATTAAGTTCTGGGATTTAATCCGCTAGATTGATACACAAGAACAAGATAAGTATTTCTAGTTGATTGGATTTAACTTTACAATCTAGAAATTGATCTTGAAGTTGCAGATGAGATGTAATATTTTTCTGCTCCTTTTTCTTTTTGTTCTTTAGTTGTGTTCTGTTTGATTGATGATAATTTGAATGTCTTCTGCTGCTTTTATCAAACACCGAATGTAAAATTGTACTGGCATGACAATCTTCTTTGGCCAGCAAGACTTTCGGTATGACAAAATTTACAACTAGCAAGACAATTAAAATGAGCTAGCAAGACTTTCGGTATGACTATTGATTGTCATACCGATTATCATATTAGTTCAATAAATTGTCTTGCTGAATTAATAACAGATTTTAATCTAAACAGAAATTCTAATAAGACAATTAAATGTATTGGCATTACTTTCGGTATGACTATCAATTATCATACCGATTGTCATACTAGTTCAAATGAATTGTCTTGCTGAATTTAAGCAGATTTTAAACCAATTAAAATCTTTTAAATCCTTAATATTAATTCTAAATTAATTAATCAATTAATTCAATTAATCAATAAATTAATCTTTGCAGATATAATTTATTTTCTTAATTAAATTATATGACTTAATTAATTAATAGAGAATTAATACTAACCCTGAGCAGCATCCATTCTTCTGACAATCTTCTGAAAGTCACTGAGACTTATGAATCAATTCTGCCACTTCAATGCTGACACTCGATGTACTGTCTGGTTCATGAGTGACTAACTTCCGTGACGTTTCTTCATGTCTGACTTTGATATTCTGATTGAATCCTTGTAATAAATGATACCCTGACGAGATCTCTGTCACTTGATTAAATCCACGATCTTGATTTATATCACTGAGGCATGATCAAATTCTTGAACTTCTTCCAGTGAATCTTCAAGTCTGCAGATGAACAATGTTTCTTTATTCTTTGACAGATGTTAATTTGTGAGATCTCTCTGATGATAGATCCACTATTTACTTATTACATTCTTATTTGAGTTGAGTTAAATACTCGAATAAACGAGTAGGCTATGACATAGGCCTTTCAATCTCCCCCTATTTGCTTGTTAGATAATAACAACAAATACCTAGAGGATAACTCAACTAACAAATAAGAAAAAGATATAAACAGTAATGTAAAGTAAATAGCAGAAAAGTTCTGGATTATATTTAACATTTTCCAGATTCCAAATGAAATTTACAAGTGAATACAAGATAGATGTTCCTCTAGCCTGAACATATAACTACATTAGACTATCTTGATTCATAAAGCTCTAATCATATTACATTGAGTTTTGAGCTAATTGACTTCAGTTGTCTTCTCTTCTGACTTCACCTTCTTCTAAATCTTGAAGCAATTCCTTGTCAAAGACACGATCCTTTTCTGAAGTGAAGCTTGCTGGTCTGACTGGTTGAACTCCAACTGACTTCAACTTATTCTTGAGTTGATTGTACATTTTAACATTCTTTTCACAATAAGCTTGAATCAGTCAACAGCTTGAGTCTTCAACATGGATGAATATCCAGCAGTTCTCAAATGATGTTCCATCCAGACCAGATGCTTAACTGAGTAGTCTTTAAGAGATTGTACATCTAGCTGACAGATTTGAAGACAATCAGACTTAAAGAATCTCACCTGATGAGGATTGTTGACCACTTGAGGACTAGCCCTGCTGGCAAACTCTTTAAGCCTTTCTCGAAGAACTTCATTCAATTCTGACCTTCTTTTGACTTTGTTTAAAAGAACCCAAATCTCTGACAAAGAACGATTCTCAAATAGATGAAGTGACACCTTGAAAGATCCTTCACTCTGACAATATACAAAAATGCTCATCTCATTTAGGGATCTATCAAAAGGAGCTGTGATCCTTGAGACTTCAGTCTTGATAGCATTCATGTACATGTCATTGTTAGGATTTGAGATTTCCAGCTTGTCAAGAAGATGTAAGAACTGCCTATCATTGTTAGTGCTCAGCTGAGGCATATCAAGTACTCTCCTAGCTTCATCCCATTTTTCACCAATCTTTAGTCTGACATCTCTTCTCCTTTCTTGAGCCTTAATGTCATGAAGACGTTGTTTTTGAAGAGTTTCTGTTCTTTGAATGTCTTTTCTCATGTCAATGATCTGAGAGACCTTCTTGAGTTCAGCTTCTTTTCTTTTCATCTCTGACTGCTCCTTCTGAAATTCTTTCTCAAACATAGGATCCACTTGAGCTTCTTCTTCCCATTCTCCAAAATCACTTTCCTCTTCAGCTTCAAATAACCCATCTTTATCTTCCTGAACTGGTTCAGTGGGAATGTCAAAAATATCAAAGTCATCCTGTTCTCCACTGTAGTAGACATCATCAGCCTTTCCTTTGTTTCCAGCTGAGGTATCTTTTTCTTTCCCTTTGGCACTACTCCCTTTCTTCTCCCCCTTAGTTGAGGGATCCTCTTCTGATCTTCCTTTGGAACCTCCATCACCTCCAGAGCATGATCCTCCACCAGACGGTCCTTCAAAATAAGTTCTTTGTTCTTCATTAGGGCAATGAGAATTCTTGATCATGAAATATAGGTGCTTCATCCCTTCATTGAGATGTTCCATGCCCGTCTCTATTTTTAGAAATCTTGAGGAGTCCAGTGAATGATTCATCTCAACGAGGTCTTCAAGAGAAGTCATTCTTGTATGTAGAGAGCAGAAGTTGGATATGTCATCAGCTGATAAAGTTGGAGTGTCCTGAATAGAATTGAGCTTTGGTATTACAGTGGTCTTTAGATCTGAGATGTCATTCCTTATGATTGCAAGCTGATTGTTGACAGAGGTGGAAGAAGAAGACCGTTCAACCACTTGTTCTTTGAATGCTTGAGCTTCAGCTTGGCTTTTAGCAAGTTCTTCTTTTAGGGCAGCAATCTGAGCTAACAGGTTTACAGTATCAGTGTCTGTGTGTGCTCTCACCTGAATTTCACTCGTGTTTGGTTCACTCACCTCACGTGCATGTGTTTCTCTCAATATAATTGCTCGTGAGGAGTCTTCCTGTTGCTGTTCTTCTGTACCTGCATTAAAAATCACCCTAGCCTCTTCAAGAGAGGTCAGTGGTGGTGCAATGGGAATTCGCGAGTCCCGATCCTCAGTCAAACCTATCATTTCATGTGAAATAGATGTCTGAATTGCTTCAGGGATAGATTGACCGAGTTGCCCTCCACTTTCTCCAGATAAATCTGCGAGTGGAGAATCCCATAAGGGAGCCAGAGGTGTTGGATCTGGGAGGGGAGAAAATGACTCTATTAAAGATGGCGGAGAGTCAGATTTTCCCTCTGAAGCATGTGACTGCTCTTCTGCCGTAACTATGGCAGGCACTGTAACCGACTCTACGTGCACTCCTCGCTGTGTGTCCTGAGTATGATCTGGGGAAGTGTATGGTTCCATTGTGAGTAATGGAATTGTGCTTGACTCAGTACAAGATGCCATGGCCCTATGGCGAATTTCAATAGATGCATCCTGTTGAGAGAATGCCTCTAGTAACTGTTCATTGGCCATTTCAAAGTCCATGTCCTGTTGGGAGGACAAGGATGGGCTTTCAGATGCCTCAGAATATGTTCTTCTTTTCTTAGGAGGAGGCAGAGCTGAGGGTTCACTCATATTTAACAATGTACTACTTCCTAGTAACCTTCTGGGTAACATTTTAGACAGTGGGGGAGAGGTTGAGATAGAATGTGACTCTGTGTTTGGCTCTATGACCTGGGATTGAAGCTGTGGTTCTACAACTTCATGGTCAGCCCTATCAACCACTGGGGGTCATTCAACAGAAGTAGGAAGGGAGTGAGAGTGAGGAATTACTACCTGTAATGGAAGAGCATCTGATGTTGGAGGAGCCTGGGTGGCTTGAACCACTGGAGGTTGAGGTTGCTGTTCATGGCCGGGAAGATTGAAAATAGGTAAAGGAATATAAGTGGCCATGAAAGCAGATACAAGTACTGGAACTTGCATGAATTTGAAGGTTGTGTCTTGGCGAGTGTAAATCTTTTTGCTAACTGGAGGGGGTTCGGTTACTGCAGAGTTAGCAAAAAGGGTTTTGTGTTCAGGTGTGAGAAGATGATCTGCTATAAGCATGAGAAAACGAGCATAGTAACATGATACCCTACGATTTGTAGAATGATCACGTAACGCAGAAGTCAGACGTCTCAAGAGAATGGGAAAAAGTAGTTTGCCAAAATTGATCCTTTGATTGAAAACAACCGCAAGACCAATATACTGCAGAGTGGAAGTGATGTTATGAAAATTGGATTTTGTGCAGTTGGCAAACACTTTGGAAAGTGTATCGAAGAAAATATCCCATTCAGACACCAAATTTGATTTAGAAAGTTTGGTTAAATTGATCAACCCCTGATAGTGAATAGCATTGAAAAAATTTGTGATATCATTTTCAGAGGGTAAATTACAGAATTTGTCTAGTGGAAAATTTAACGCACGATTGACGACTGTTTCATCAACTACATACTGTGTGTTTGCGACGGTGAATGAAAAAGATTTTGAATCATCGGCCACAGTAGAGGTTGTGCAAATCAGTCTAAGTAGATCGACGTTTAAAATCACATTTGATTTAATAGCAGAGCTAACAATCGAATGGTCATTTAAAAATCTAATCCATGGCTTAAATTTTTCAACATCACATTTTTCCGGATTAAAATAACCAACCTGATTATGCGCGACAATTTGGAAATTTAGAGCCATTTAAAATAATAATAAGACACACGCTTTCAGAATTTTAAGAATAATATTAAGAAAATTCGAATTAATTAGATTAATTTAATAATTCGAATTAAATTAATTATAATCGAAAAATTTAGAGAGGAATGTATCTCGTTAAAATTCCTAACTCACAAACACAGTTTTGAAAGACCAAACGACACAAATCAGAAATTAAAATAAAAATAAAAAAGTTCAAAATCAACAAACACAGATTGAATTTGAAGGAGCAAACTGATAAAAAAAAGTTTTGAAAATTTTGACAGCACTCCTGTATGTATATATATGTAAGTATATATCACAGGAGTGAAGTTTCAGTTTGCTGAGTAAAAACTCGAGCAAGGAAGGAAGCAGATCGATGGTTTTAGTTCGAAGAGAGAGAAGAGAGAAAATGAAGAAAAACTGTTCAAATTTTTGAAAGAAAAGAAAACTGTTGAGATGGTTAAAAAACAAAACACACAAACGCCTTTATATTACAGCTAGTATGACAATCCGGGATTGTCATACCGATTGTCATACCAGGCAAAAGAAAGAAAAGAAAAAAAACAACAGAATTAAAGGAAATAACAAAATAAACACTGAGTATATATAACTGGTATGACAATCTGATAGTCATACCGATTGTCATACCAGTATAAAATAAAAGAAAATATATATATATATATATATATTGTTTATAACTGGCAAGACAATTGATAGTCATACCGATTGTCTTGCCAGTATAAACTATACTGAAAAACACTAATATGACAATTATATAGCGAAATGACTTTCAGCAAGACAATTTCAATTGTCTTGCCGATTGTCATTTTAGTAGAAATACAATCAAATATGTACAGACTTTATAAAATTTACAGAAACAAAGACAATATATCAGAATTTATTATTTTTATTCCAAAAATAGATTTCTATTGAATTTTAGCAAATAAAATTCATAGTAAAATATTTTTAGAGGAAATAAAATATTCTGAGATATTTTAAATTAACAAGTAGGGAAAATAAAAATAGATAAGATAATATATATAACATAGAAATAAGCAAGAAATATGATAAAATGATAAAATAAATTTGCAAATGAATTTTTCATTTATGAAAAATTCATTTGTAAATTCATTCAAGAACAGATCCCAGATATTAACTAAATTAATCACTAAAACTATTCAACATGCCCAATTTACCAACTAATCTGGTAAATGTGGATTCGTCAAGTGGTTTAGTGAAAATATCTGCTATTTGTTCTTCTGTTGGAACAAAAAATAGTTCTACGATACCATTCATGACGTGCTCTCTAATGAAATGATACCTGATGTCAATGTGCTTTGTCCTCGAGTGCTGCACAGGGTTGTTGGTGATGGCTATTGCACTTGTATTGTCACATAAAATAGGAATCTTGTTCAATACAGAGCCATAGTCTCGTAGTTGGTTCCTAATCCACAAGATCTGAGCACAGCAGCTTCCAGCAGCAATATATTCAGCCTCGGCCGTTGACTTTGAAACTGTTTGTTGTTTCTTGCTGTACCATGAGACTAGTCTGCTACCTAGGAATTGACAACTCCCTGAGGTGCTTTTCCTATCAACAACACTTCCTGCATAATCTGAATCTGTATATCCGACAAGGTTAAAACCAGATTCTTTAGGGTACCAAATACCTAGATTTGGTGTTCCCTTAAGATATCTTAAGATTCGTTTAACAGCAACGAGATGAATATCTCTAGGATCCGCTTGGAACCTTGCACATAAACATGTAGCATACATAATATCTGGTCTACTTGCAGTAAGATAGAGTAACAAGCCAATCATACCTCTGTAGCTTGTGACATCTACCTTAATGGAGTTTTCACATGGTCCAAGCTTGACAGCTGTAGTTGATGGAGTCCTTGCTGATGCAGAGTCCTTTAGATTGTATTTTTTGAGGAGTTCCTTGAGATACTTGGATTGACAAATAAATGTTCCATCTAACCTTTGATTTACTTGTAATCCAAGGAAGAACTTCAGCTCTCCCATCATGCTCATTTCAAACTTGCCGTGCATTAACTTAGCAAATCTCTTACAGAGATTATCATTAGTAGACCCAAATATTATATCATCCACATAGACTTGGACTAATATAGTATCATTCTTATGTTTTTTAGAAAAGAGAGTTTTGTCTATGACACCTCTAACAAAGCTATTTTCAATAAGAAATTCAGAGAGAGTGTCATACCATTTTCTTGGAGACTGTTTGAGACCATAGATTGCCTTGAAAAGAAAGTAGACAAAATGCAAATGATCTGGATCTTCAAAGCCAGGAGGTTGCTCTACATATACCTCTTCATCCAGCTTTCCATTCAGAAAGGCACTCTTGACATCCATTTGATAAACTTTAAAGTTTGAAAATGCTGCGAATGCCAGAAATATCCTGATGGCCTCAAGTCTAGCCACTGGAGCATAGGTTTCATCATAATCAATGCCTTCAGCTTGAGAATACCCTTTAGCTACCAGTCTTGCCTTGTTTCTTGTAACCACACCATCTTCATCTAGTTTATTCCTGAATACCCACCTAGTACCAACAGCTTTCTTGTGTACAGGCCTAGGTACCAGTTTCCAGACTTGTTGACTTTCAAACTGATTGAGTTCATCTTGCATAGCAATCACCCAATCTGGATCAGTCAGTGCTTCTTCAATTTTCTTAGGTTCCATCTCAGAAAGAAATCCTGAGAATAGACACTCATTCTGAGTAGCACGTCTAGTTCTGACTCCAACATCTGGATCACCAATAATCAACTCAAAAGGGTGAGCTTTATTCCAGACAGTCTGTCTTGGAAGATTTGATCTTGATGATTCGCCTTGAAATTCATTGTGATGTTGTGTCCTACTAGATGATCCTTCAGCATCTCCCCCTGAGTTGTTGCCATGTTGACTTGAAGATTCTCCGTCAGTAGCAGTGGTATCTCCATTGTTGCCAAAGTTTCCATCACTATTACCTTGAGTATCATCAGGATTAACAGGTTCTTCACCAGCAACAACCTCAGGTTCTTGACCATGTTCTGATTCTGAATCTGACGTATCATCAAACTTCAGTTTCTCAGAAGGATCTTCAGTTTGGATACTAGGGAGTTTAGTGTCATCAAATGTAACATTGACACTTTCAGTTACTTTGTGTTGATCAATGATATACACTCTATATGATCTTCTTCCATATCCAACAAAAATACCCTCATATGCCTTTGCCTCGAACTTACCACGACGATCATCTCCATCCTTGAGCACGAAACATCTGGCACCAAATACATGAAAGTATTTGATAGAAGGTTTCTGTTCATTCAAAATCTCATAAGGAGTTTTCATGAAGTCTTTGTTGATTAGAGTTCGATTCTGAGTATAACATGCAGTATTGACAGCTTCAGCCCAAAAGTACATTGGAAGACCTGATTCACTTAACATCGTTCTTGCAGCTTCAATCAATGTACGATTCTTCCTTTCTATCACTCCATTTTGCTGAGGGGTTCTAGGAGCTGAAAATTGTCTGGTAATCCCTTTGTCTGTACAGAATCCATTGAGAAGTGCATTCTTGAATTCTGTCCCATTATCTGACCTTATTGCTCTAACAGGGACGTTAGAATCTAACTCAATCATCTTGATATGATCAATCACAACTTGTGGTGTTTCATCCTTAGAGTGAAGAAATAAAACCCACGTATACTTGGAATAGTCATCAACTATCACAAGACAGTAACACTTCTTTGACATAGAAAGGATATTAACTGGACCAAATAAATCCATGTGCAATAATTGCAGAACACCAGTTATGGAAGATGTGTCAGTGCCTTTGTGACTTGCTTTCTTTGACTTTCCTTTCTGGCAAGCCTCACATAGTCCTTCTGGAGAGAATTCCAGCTGAGGCAGACCTCTTACCAATTCTCTTTTGACAAGAGAATTCATTGTTTTGAAATTGAGATGAGAAAGTCTCTTGTGCCATAGCCAACTCTCATCTGACGATGCCTTTGCATAGAAACAATTGACTTCAAGATTGCTTCCAGAGTTCATGTCAGCTACGAACAGATTTCCTTTCCGGATTCCCATTAAGGAGGGTTTTTCACTTTTCTTGTGCAGAATCTGACACTTCAGCTTGTCGAATAAAACATTGTAGCCGTTGTCACAGAACTGACTAATGCTAAGCAGATTGTGTTCAAGTCCTTGCACAACATATACATTTTCAATGATAACATTTCCAGCTAGCAAACAGCCATATCCCTCCGTTAAACCTTTGCTGTTATCTCCAAAGGTAACCACTGGGCCAGCTTTCTCAACCACATTTGATAGCAGGGCTCTATCTCCGGTCATATGTCTTGACGATCCGCTGTCAAGAATCCACACTACCGGTTGTACCTGTTTAATGCCCTGCAATATAAATGGATTAGACCTTCTTCGGAACCCAAGCTTGGCTGGGTCCGGCATACTTGTAAAATTGTCCTTTATCAGGCAAAACAACATTCTTAATTTTACTATTCTCAACGTTCTCAATGACTGAACATTTGACCTTTAAAACAGCCTTGACAAATTTCTGTTTAGGCTTAGGCACAAATGTCTCCTTTCTAGCTTTAGGAGGACTAGCAGTCTTAGACCTATCATGCTTTCTATTATTCACATGCTGACGAGGAGTAGTCTTATCATTAGAAACATGCTTACCATTAAAATAAGCATACATCAGATTAAAAGCACAAGACATACAATCAGGAACACCACATGCTTTATGAGAGGGATTAACAATAGGTAACTTATGCATGGTAGACATGGCATTTGTGTTATCCAACTCATGTGTGTCTGAGTTAGTCTCAGTTGCTTTCACAACCTTGACTGGAACTTTTGACACACTTGACTTGGAGACAGCTTTCTCATTAGCATTATTTTCAGCACGGATTTCTTCTTGAATAATAAAAGAGGTCTCATCAAATGGTTCAGCAATTGATTCTTTATAAAGGGGTTCATCAACACCCTTAAGCACATGTGGTACTTCCCTGCCTTTAGCACATACATGAGGAGGGGAGTTTATGCCTAATTTTCCAATAGCAGCATTGTAATCATAACCTATTCCATGTGTTTGATTAACAGCTTGCTTATTGTAAAACTCTTTGGACTTCGAACAAGAATTAAAGTAAGCTTTAACCTTAGCCTCAAGACCGGTGATCTTGTCTTTGAGAATAGTTTCGAGTTGTCTATAACAGTCAACTCTATTCTCTAGAAAAGATACTTGTTCTTTTAGTTTATCTTGATTAATGTGCACAATTCTTAATTCATTGACCTCTTTCTCAAGGTCTTTGATTTGTTGATTTAACAATTCATTATCACGACGAGCACAATCTAAGGAACCTCCTAGATGATAAACTAATTCAGCATCAGTAAATTTTACCTCTTTTCTTGACGATGAGGTGCTTGCATTACTAGCCATGAGAGCAAGATTCCCAACTTCTTCATCTTCACTGTCAGTATCATCCCAGCTTCTTCCCTTTGCCAGGTACGCCCTTTCAGATTTACTCTTCTGATTAGAATCGTAAGAGTTCTTCCTAGCTTGTTTTGGCTTCCTGCATTCTGTGGCAAAGTGTCCCAACTCATTACAGTTGAAGCATCGAATGGTGCTTCGATCAACCATCCCTGTTTTATACCCACCACTGCTGGTGTTAGAGGATGAAGATCCACCTTTCTGGAATCTGTTGTAGTTGGAATTGTACTTGAACTTTGGATTCCTTTTGAATCTGACATTTGAGAATCTCTTGACAATCAGGGCCATTGACTCATCCTCCAATTGCTCCAGTTCTTCCAAGGAATAATAATCATCTCCTGATTGATTTGTAGTAGGAGAATCAAATTCTGCTACTATCACATTATCTTCAACCTTGGAAGACTGTACCATTCTTTCTGATTGTTGAGATTGTTGTTGATATTGTGGTTGTTGTTGTTGTTCATCAGCTACTAGAGCAGTAGACGTGCTGACCACTCTTCCTTTCCCGTAAACTTCCTTCTGCTGAATCTGCTCCAACTCATAAGTCTTTAACACACCATAGAGCCTTTCCAAAGAAATCTCACTCAGATCTCTTGCTTCTCTTATGGCAGTGATTCTATGTTCGAGATGAGTTGGCAGTGTTAAAAGGAACTTTTTGTTGACCTCCCTGATGGAATAATATTTACCATTAATGTTCAGGTTGTTGATCAATGCATTGTACCTCTCAAACACTTCAGTGATTCCTTCTCCTGGATTGGATTTAAAGTATTCATACTCAGAGGTTAGGATTTCTAGTTTGTTCTCCCTAACTTCCTCTGTGCCTTCATTAATAATCTCAATAGTTTCCCAGATATGTTTGGAATCTTTACAATTCATCACATGTCTATTCATCAGGGGATTAAGGGAATCTACTAAGATTAATTGAAGGCTAGCATCCAGGGAAGCTTCTTCTATTTCAGCAGGAGAGAAGTCCTCAGGATCCTTCACATAAGTTCTCGCTTTGGTGATCACCACATCATTTTCTATTACCTCTGGTTCCATAACCATAGGAATTTTTGGACCCTTCTTCAACACTTGCAAATATTTGGGATTAGCAACCTGTAAAAACAGTAGCATCTTCTTCTTCCACATAACATAATTTTCTTTATCGAAAAGTGGAATTTTAACGGTTCCAACTTTTTGTGTAGTCATTATGATTTTTTTTTTGAGTGAATAAAAAATTCAAGAAGTGAAAGAAACACAAAAGTCTAGGATCAAGATTTGTACGTTAATCAGAAGGCTCTGATACCAATTGTTAGGTCCCAATTTGTTTGTAGAAGGGGGGGTTGAATGCAAACAATACCGTTTAATCGAATAAAATGCGGAATAAAATTGTGAAACAAAATTCAAGTTAAATAAAACTTTTATTAAACTTGAAAGGTGTTACAACTACGGTATCGGTTACAAGGGATTAATCTCAAATCAATTATTACAAATCTAGAATAAATTCGACATGAACTTTTTCTATTTTTGTAATTAAAAGATCAAATGCTAAATGCGATTTGAGATTAAGTTCTAGGGATTTTAATCCGCTAGATTGATACACAAGAACAAGATAAGTATTTCTAGTTGATTGGATTTAACTTTACAATCTAGAAATTGATCTTGAAGTTGCAGATGAGATGTAATATTTTTCTGCTCCTTTTTCTTTTTGTTCTTTAGTTTGTGTTCTGTTTGATTGATGATAATTTGAATGTCTTCTGCTGCTTTTATCAAACACCGAATGTAAAATTGTACTGGCATGACAATCTCTTTGGCCAGCAAGACTTTCGGTATGACAAAATTTACAACTAGCAAGACAATTAAAATGAGCTAGCAAGACTTTCGGTATGACTATTGATTGTCATACCGATTGTCATATTAGTTCAAATAAATTGTCTTGCTGAATTAATAACAGATTTTAATCTAAACAGAAATTCTAATAAGACAATTAAATGTATTGGCATTACTTTCGGTATGACTATCAATTGTCATACCGATTGTCATACTAGTTCAAATGAATTGTCTTGCTGAATTTAAGCAGATTTTAAACCAATTAAAATCTTGTAAATCCTTAATATTAATTCTAAATTAATTAATCAATTTAATTCAATTAATCAATAAATTAATCTTTGCAGATATAATTTATTTTCTTAATTAAATTATATGACTTAATTAATTAATAGAGAATTAATACTAACCCTGAGCAGCATCCATTCTTCTGACAATCTTCTGAAAGTCACTGAGACTTATGAATCAATTCCGCCACTTCAATGCTGACACTCGATGTACTGTCTGGTTCATGAGTGACTAACTTCCGTGACGTTTCTTCATGTCTTGACTTTGATATTCTGATTGAATCCTTGTAATAAATGATACCCTGACGAGATCTCTGTCACTTGATTAAATCCACGATCTTGATTTATATCACTGAGGCATGATCAAATTCTTGAACTTCTTCCAGTGAATCTTCAAGTCTGCAGATGAACAATGTTTCTTTATTCTTTGACAGATGTTACTTTGTGAGATCTCTCTGATGATAGATCCATTATTTACTTATTACATTCTTATTTGAGTTGAGTTAAATACTCGAATAAACGAGTAGGCTATGACATATGCCTTTCAGGTATAAGCTCGAGGAAGAGCATGGGTCCATAGAATGATGGACGGAATGGCAAAAAAATTAAGGCATGTGAAATACGATGCTATAATACTTGATGTTGATATATATACGTATATGTTTTGTTCTCCTATGACAAACCTCTATAGTTCAGAGGTAGATTCCACGCTAGCTATTTTGTGGCAGTATATTTTATATATATACAATTCTCTTCAATTCTTTCTTTTCTCTTCTTTTAATTTCATATAAGCTGAGAAGAACAACCCTTCCAGAAGGGGAGGTATTGCCGAATGACTATCTATCTGTGTGATAGAAGCCTAGTAGGATACCATCTATTGTTTAATTGTTTGTCAAGTACTAAAGGCTGGCCACCTTCTGTACTAACTATGCGATATAACAAGTTTTCATGATCATAGTGATCTCTCAATAAATTCTTTTACTTCTATATGAAGGATTAAGCTTTCGAAGATAGAAACAGCTGAAAAAGGAGTAGTAAAATTTTGGTGGTATTCGGAATGGAAACACATTCGTGATACTAAGGTTGACGTGGTTATTAAAAGGTTATAGAACGCTAACGAGCAAAAGTATAACCAGTATAATATTAGGAACGGAAGGTAGTAGCGATTACGAACTGGAAAAGAATAGGTATTGAGAAGCAAAAGCTCTAATGCTAAAAGCTATAATGAGAGTCTGTGCAATAGACTTGAAAGAAATTTGGAATGATCACTTAACGCGGATTAAGTTATCTCACGATAATCGATCATATGTCAGTATCGAGGTATCACCTTATGAGATCCTTGAGGGAAGACAATGTCGATCTTCCTTATGTTAGGATGAAGTTGTAGAGCACAAGATGCTCGGACCCGCAGTAGTCCAAAGGACCAAGAATAGAATAGATTTAATCAGAGGACGACTGGTAGTAACCCAAGATGGACATAAGAGGTATGCTGATTTGACACGAAAGGACAAGGAATGGGAAGTAGGGGACCTAGTGTAGTTATAGGTATTCCCTTGGAAGGGGTTAATGAGATTCGGAAAGAAAGGAAAGCTAAGTCCACCAATTGTTGGACCCTTGGATATACTAAAACATATTGGGAAGTTAGCATACGAGCTAGCCCTACCCCCGAACCTGTAGCAAGTTCATAACGTGTTCCACGTATCAATGTTAAGAAAGTGTAATTCGGATGCCAGATAAATAGAGGCATATGAGCGCATAGACATGCAACCCGACGTAACCTATATGGAGCAACCAGGAAGGGTTATAGAGTAAAAAGGAACAAGTGCTTAGGAGAAGGGTTATCAAACTAGGCAGAGTTTGGTGGTAGGACCACAATGTGGGAAAATTTACTCAAAAGTTAGAAAGTGCAATGCTAAGAGAGTATCCCTATTCATTTTTTATCTGATTCCGGGACGGAATCCTTTTAAGGAGGGGAGACTGTAATAACCCCAATTTTTGGAAATTTTTAAAACCCTTATGAATAGTGTTTTTGCTGAATGAGAAAACTTTTCATGCCACACTATGTAGGGGTTCTGTTATGGATATTCTGAGATTTTATTAGTACTCTATATGGTATATAAGTGTATGTAAATATCGTCAGAATCCAATTCCGAACACTTTGATTTTTCCCGGAAATCCACTAGATACGGAAAGAATTGAGTATAAGGTAACATGATTAAAAGGATTTAAATTCAAGGATTATAAGAGAGGATCATAAAAGGAATATAATGTATGGAGAAAGGTTAAGGGAACCCAAGTAATAAGATCCCGGGTATGATCCCTCAAACGATAAACGAGAACGAAAGTTAAGCGAACCGTATAACAGATCAGCGGTCACTAGGCAAACAATTAGGAAGTTAATCAAAGAGATTAGAGGGGATGATGAGGATAAAGGAGGGGTGATGACATCACAAAGTGATGCAAGCATGACATAAAAGGGAAGGAAATGTGGTGGAATATTAACCACACAAAATCAAGGGTAAATGGGTAATTGACCTAAAACAAAACAAAAACAACCAACCAAAAATCAAATCAAAGCAAAAACACAAAAATCTCTCTTTCTTCTTCTTCATGCTCTCGGCTTTTTGAAGAAAAACAAGGAGGAGTTTTTCAAAAACTCAAGCTACACACCTTCAAAAATTATAAGGTTTGTTTCTTTAGCTTCCATAATTCATAACTTAGTTATGCTATAAGTTTGGATCCAAGAATCCAAGGTTTACCTAGTTAATCAATTCCTAAAAGTTTAGGGTGAATAGTAACTTTCAAGAACAAATTTTTGATTCTTGATTTTATTTGTAAGGACAAGGTAGCTTAAGCATAGATCAAGGCTTCCATGGGCATTCCAAGGATCTTTCATTGATTATAAGCTTCAAGAAGGTATAAAAATTCAAACCCTAGCTTTACTTTTGAGTATTAGGAATGGTTTTGATTATTATAGTTCATGAGGAGCATGATCCTTGTATACTTAGAGTGTGGTTGGATTTGTAATGAGTTTGAAGTTGTAAATCTTGATTATTGGTTAATGAACTTAAGTATAGCTTTTAGTTCATGTTTGAGGGTAGTATAAAGTTGATAATATTGGGTTTTGGGGCTGTTAGGATGTGATATGGATGGACTTTGATTGTATGAATGGATTGGGGTTGTTTGGTGATGGAATGGAATGGTATAAAATTGGGAAATCGCGTAAACATAGCCGTCGTAATGTCCGATTTACTTTAGACTGCTTTTGTTCATAACATTTGGACCCGAGAACTCCCTGCTAGATTATGACCATTCCCATGTTTAGATAGTTCATGTTACGAGCTTCATTTTGATATGTAGTTCGTTTGATTCCGATGTACGGTTTAGGAGAAACGACCGTTTTAAGTAACGACGTTTCGCGAACGAACCCTTACCCCTCGCCTTACTTTGAAACATAGGTTAAAGACCTTAAAGGACTAATTGAAGTATGAAACATTTATGTAAGGTGTAATAGGCAGTTGGTAAGACACTCGCGAAGGAATCGCCTTAAAACTCGTAATGGTTAAATTATTAAAAATGGTGGAGCCGAGGGTACTCGAGTGACTTAAGAGAATCAGTAAGCGCAAAACGAGCGTTAGAGTCTGAGTTGGTTAGAGTATAGATTTACAAGTGACTTTGGTTTAATTCCAACTTACTTGTTGCTTATAGGTTACCAGACTCGTCCCGAGCCATTCGTAACCCCCAGTCGCTCAGGCAAGTTTTCTACCCGTTATACTGTTGTTGTGATGTAAATATATGTATATGCATTATCTTGTGATAAGTGAATGATTTTATTAGCAATTTTTGCGATATATTGGAGCATGCTGATATGGTATATATGCATGTCTGTTTCGTAATCTGGTTATCTATCTGTTGATTTCAATGCTTATAGTTGCATAATACCTATGCTAGAAATAAGCAGTAGTTGCGTATACCCTTAGTATAGGGGACCCAAAGGTGAACATATTTCTAAACCGGGAGTCGATGTTCCCGAGTATATTATATATATATATATATATGGATATAGTTTTCAAAACTATTGATCGAATAAGGTTTATTCGATACCTTTATTTTACTTAATTGAATATTACTTGAATATTCATCCGAGGACTTATGACTCCTTTTATTTTATTAATTGAATATTATTTCGAATATTCATTCGAGGGCTTATGACTCAGTTTATTTTATTATTTGAATATTACTTGAATATTCATCCGAGGACTTATGACTCCTTTAATTTTATTATTTGAATATTATTTGAATATTCATTCGAGGGTTTATGACTCAGTTTATTTTATTATTTGAATATTATTTGAGTATTCATTCGAGGGCTTATGACTCAGTTTATATTATTTAATGAATATTATTTGAATATTCATTTGAGGATCTATGACTCCGATTATTTGCTAAGATATTTTCTTTATTTTATTAAAGAATAAGGTGTCGATAATCAAACTTATTTTTGATTATTCAAATAAAGATAGTACTTTCGTATAAGTATATCTTTGGTTATTTAATACTCATTTCAAGTATAAGTTTTCCAACTTCTACCTCAATTATTCTTTATGGGAATATTATTTAAATAATAATATTCAGATATTTCTTTTATATTGAGACTGATTTACTTTATTAAATCAGCATTATTCCAAACACTCTTTAAAGTGTTTTCGAGTCTTTAAAATGATTTTCAAAAGTTAGAGCGGATCCCAAAACTCATTTTTATATAATTAAGATCTTCCTTTTTAAAAGGGGATTTAAATACTCGCTCAAAACCAGAGGGATCCGGCTCTGTGGTGTATTTTATATTCGTAACAAGGTTGCAGTTTTGGTAAATGAATTGATTACTTACCCAAAGTTCGGGAAGTAAGTCCATCTATCGAGTCGGCATAAGCAACATGGGCTCAGTGGGCGTCCATGATAGTGTAAGTGGCTCAGTGGGAGTCCATCAAATGCGTAAGTGGCTGAGTGGCAGTCCAGCATAAGGTCCTATTGCGACCAGGGTGATGACCAGTGGGGAATTCGTCCATCTACTAGTAGAAAAGGTTACTTATTGGTATCTTTGCCTGATCAGCAAGATATCAGGTTTATGCCAAAATTCTTTCCTTTCCAAATTTATTGGATATTGCAATTCTGTTCATACTTTACATGACAGAGGTTTTCAGGAAACGTATGTATATATAGGTGTATATATATCGGGACTTAATGAAGTATATCATAACTTCATTTCCTTCAAATATTTCAAAGATTGAATCTATTCAAGTCATATCTTGTAGTCTCATCAGTGTGATGAACTTTTGAAACTAATTATAACTTGAACGGTGGTAGTTCAAGTAGTATTTGGAAAAGATATAAGTATATTGGAGTATCTTGTAACTTCATCTTTTAAACTTATATCTAGTAAATGATTATCTTATGCATGACAAAGATTTTCAGAAAAACGTTGAGACAAGGTTAGATATATGAGATCACCTTGCAACGATATTTTTATACAATTATACGCTGGAACTCTGTGTGTATTATGCATGGAAGAGGACTTCCCATATTTTGAAAAGTATATGTGTATATATATATACTGAATATTTTGCGACTTCGTCGCATTAAGATATCAAACTTGGTTCATTTCTTTTGAACAAGACTTTCATGAGTACTATGAGAAGGCTCATATATTGTTAATCATTATACATATTATTTTGGTGGGCTTGTTGCTCACCCTTGCTTTCTTCTTTCATCACACAACATCAGATAGACAAGATGAACAGGACCAAGCTCCCAATTCGCGAGCGGATAGGAAACGTTCTGCAGTTTCTATAGGCGTTGATGTCACTGTAGCTGAGGTAGGAACTACCAATAGGCTAGGCTTTCAAATTTTGATGTACCAGATTATGTATATTTATGAATTGTAATAATGGCAAAGAAATGTAAATTTATTCAGAAACCCTTTTAAGGTGTATTGACAGATAATTGTGAAATAAAATGACTTGTGATTATTTTTGGATATTCATCTCTGAGACTATAACTTGTGGTGTGTGTGTTTATTGTGGGGTCACAGTACAGAGTAGTTGATTAATTATTAAGATTGGGTGTTATTAAGGGAAATGGAACTCGTGACAACCCGGATTCCCGACCCCGGATTTGGGGGTGTTACACCAGGTGCTCAGCAAGAACACTGCAGTAGGAACAAAATCAACTTTGTTCCACTCCTTGATCCATTTTCTTCCTCTGTTAGTTTCACTCCATTGAACTGGTGCTTCCTTTCTCACAAACTTCTTAATCAAATCAGCTTTACAAACTGTTTGTGGAGGTGTATGTCCAGAAGGACCAGCTACATCATCATTTAAATTTGTAGCAGCTTTACCAGTATTTTCTTCAACAGAACTTGCAGAATCTTCAATATCAGCATCTTTTGATAGAATGATTGTATGTGAAGCAATAGAAGATTCATCTTTATGGTCATCAGCATCTAGCAATGGAGTTATTGGTGGAGTGTGCTGAGAAAGATGTGAAGTGGATGGAGCTTCCAGATACAAGACCAAAGGCACATCCAAGTTATTGATATCAATTTCAGCACTTGTGCCTGGGTTTTCAGCATGTACTGGAGAATTTATTGGAGACACAAGAGGTGTAGGCATTGGAGTAGTCTTTGGCTCTTGGATTGGAGATTTGTGAGCTTCATGAAGTTCTGACTCAGCACTCGGAAGAGATTCAACTACAGTAGGTTCTTGTGGGATCAGAGATTCCTGACCCCTTTCCACAGCTGTTGCTTCCATTCCTTCTTCAGAGATTGATTCTTCTACAGCCCTCCTTGCTCTTTGCTTTTTAAGTCTCTTAGCTGGTGGAGAGACTCTGGGAGCTTGATCATCAGAGTTTAGCTTTCTAAGCCTTTTTAGGGGCCTAGAACTCCCAGTTTCTTGAGCTGTCTGAGAAGAGACCTTCTCGACTACTTCAGCAACAGGTTCTGATGGTTAAACCTGTACCTCATCATCATACTCATCTCTTAAAATCATCTTCCTTCTTTTCTGTTGTGCCTGAGGTACTGTCTTAGTCCTCTTTGCTCTAGAAGAAGAAGGCTTCACTTGATTATGTGCTGATGGATGGTTGGCATGTTCTGATGTGTGTGTTTGTTGAGTGGCAGTAGTAGGTTTTCATGGTTGTTGTGGTTGTGGTTGTTGTTGTTGTGGAACATCAGGATATAATACAGAGTAAGTATCAACATCAGCATTTACAAGGGCTTGCTTTACTGCTAAAGGAATTCTAAGGGGCCTCAGAACTTTCTTTTTGTTATCAACAGTTAAAAGGTCAGTAAAAGCCCTTTTTGCTAACCTAAAAGGTTCTATGTGTTCACTTGCTAGTTGTGGTTCATCTGATGTACAATAACTGTAAATTAACTGACATAACCTAGCAAAGTAAACTACATTCCTGTCCTCTTTCATTCTATCTCCTATAAAACTTAACACAGTCTTGGCATAATCAAAGTGAAACTGGTTTAGGAGAGCATACCCAATTTGTTGAGTCAAAATCGGAATGACGTCAAAATTTGAGCATTTGTTTGCGAACGCCTTGGTGATGCAATCGAAGAAAAAGCTCCATTCTCTTCGAATATATGGGCGTTTAAGTTGGCCCAACTTTGCCAAACTCTCCTCATACCCTAAATTAGCCATCATTTGCTGTAGCAATGGCTCCTCAACAGCAGAACTGAACTGGCAGTTCTCAGGTACATGTAGAGCTTTCCTGACTGTTGCCGGAGTAACAACGTACTCCACTTCCTTTGCTGTAAAAATGATGCTTGGAGTCCCATCCTTACCACCATCATCATAAAGTCCCGTTCGCCAGAACGTCAGAACTTGAGTTCCAGATAAAGTGGAAGGCTGCGTCAAAGCGAACCCTATTTCAGTGTGAGCCAAGAAGTCCTGAACAAAATGAAGTTCCGACGGAGCGTCACTCTTGGTTAGGATGGCAGTGTAGTTGTTGGGGACGAACTTTGCTCTATTAAAGATTAGATCCTTGGGTGCCATTGAAAAAGAAGTGAGAAATAAGAATGCCCGAAAGGTGTTTGGTAAAATGCCTGCGTAAAAACCGTTAGTGAATATAGAGAGAATAAGAGAAAAGAGAGAGAGTATTGAATACAAAAGTAGATAAAAGATTTAAAATCTTTTCTCTCTTTTACTTATACACGCCACTTGACAGCAGTTAAGACGAATTGGAACAGTATTTACACCTGTCAGCCATTCAGTAGTTAAGACAATAGTTAATGGGCACGGGAAATAAGTAATGATTACTATGCACATGCACTTTTTTTAAAAAAAACTGTTCCCACTAAACAAGTAATTATGACTGTCTTTATCTCACTTAAACTAATATTCTGATAAAATATAACCGTTCAAGTATTGACCCAAAAAAAATCAAGGAACTAAATACTGCCACGTAATGTAATATCCGGGAAAAAATATGTAAATATTATGTGTTAAATAAATAAATATTATATGTTTTATAAATTTAAAGTGATTGTTGCCATGATATTAGATGGTATAGCTGTTATGTGTGTTTTCGTACGGGCCAGAAAATTTTTCGATTGATTAATATATGTTTAAACTACAATTATATGAATCTATCTGCAATCGGGACGCGTGTTTATCAGCGTCTTTATTAAGATACCTGTTTTACTTCATTTTATGCGCGTTTGAATGTATTCTACGTGTTTTCGGGATTTTCTGGTAATTTAGGGATCATTTCTGTTTTTCAAAAATCAACGAACCGGGACCCCACCGGGACGACAAACACCACAAAATCGGTGTTTTTATTTTTATAAAATTATTCGTATTTCAAATATCCTTTATTTTTGTATTTTTGAATTATTCACAATTTTCGGGGAATTTTGACATTAATTTTTTATTTTATCATTTTTAAAATTATTCCCGTAATTATTATTTTGGGGTCTATTTATTTTAATTTAGGGATAAAAACACCCTTAATTTATTTTGGGGATATAATTTCAGATTTAATATAAATAGCTGAACTGTTTTATTTATTTATTTTTATTTTATTAAAAATTCAGAAAATTCATAAGAACCAAGAACAGTTTTGGGGGTGAAAATTTTCTTCCTCAACTTCAATCGTGATTTTTGATCGATTCCGGAAACCAAATTGGACGTTTTGCATATCAAATTGATCGTCTTGAAGAGCCCAATCTATTGGTACCAATTTCATTAACTGAGATGTAGTATTTTGTGATTTCGATTTTTAGTAGTTTATGGTCTAAATTCGTTCTTGATTTTGGAGGTATTGTTTGATGATTTGGTTGAGTTATAATCGTTCCTGGGATTGTAAGGAGTAGTTTAGCACTTTGTTTCGTTAATTTTGATTATGATTTAAGTGAGTTCAAGTTTTAAGTTTTCTTGATTTTCTATTCGATTTTATTGATTATTGTGATGATTCTGATGATTTCTGAGATCAGGAGTAGATTATAGGTTGTTAGAGCTTTGAATTGATATAAAAAACGATAGATTTGGATAAGATTTGCCCCGGTTCGTTTTTTTTTTCGTTGAACTCGCCGGTTTATGGCCGGAATCTTGACCGGGATTGTTTCGGTGGTTTCTGGGTTGATGAAGCTGTGCAGGGAACAATGTGGGATTGATTCCGTATAAATACCAGATGAAACGGAATCGATTGGGGGTTGTTGCAGTGGCGCCGGGAATTCGCCGGACTCCGGCGAAGTCGCCGGTTTCTGGGGAAAACCCAGATTCCGGTCGACCTTCAACCGGAGTTCTTGGCAACCAGGTTGAAGCCTGACCCGACCCGTTAGATTTAATTACGACCCGCTTTTAATCAGATATTTCCAGAAACACAAACTAAAAATCTGTTTCTGCATTTACTTTTTATAATTTATTTTAAAATTACTTTCTTATTTTCCAAAAATCATTTAGTTTATATTTAAAAATCATTTACTTATTATTTTTAATTCTAAAAATTATTTTCTTAATTATTTTAAATTCCTAAATTTATTTTCAAAAATACAATTTGATTTAATTATTTATAATTTATTTTAGTTAATTATTTATTAATTTAATTAATTGATTAAAAATCAATTAATCAATTAATTTTATTTATAAATAGTTAAATAAATGTAAAATATTTATAATTAATTCAAAAAAATTCTAAAATTTATTTTTAAGGTTTTAAAAATTATATTTTGGTATTTAAAAATCAATTAATATTATTATTAATTGATTTATTTCCATTTATTTCTTATTTTATTCATAATAATTAAACCGTTCGTCCGTTTAATACGAAACGAACGCGTATAGACTCAGGAAAATGTTACGCTTTCAATAAAAATACTTTTGAGTCCTAATTTCTTTTGTATTGTAATGTCATTTGATTTGTGCATTAGTTTGAGTCGGTATTTGATCGGTAAATATTAATGTTGACCTGATTTTAGTTCTGAATGCCATGAGACGTATCTTTTAATGATCTGACTTATGTGTTACATGAAATATGTAATTACGTGTTATACGAATGCCATGATTATGTATTACGTGATATGTATGCTATCTGTTTACAGTTTTAAAATGCCATGTTTAGTTATAAATGATCGGGTAGATGTTACGACGTATAGTTACGTCGATTGAGTTTGGTTCTGTCAGTTAAGTTAGTCTTTTTATTTATAGAATCGAGTAGCAAGGTGTGCGGTCAAGTGTTAGATGGATATAGTAGCCAGCAGCTATAAGCAGTGTTATATTAAGAGGTTATCGAGCATACCAGGAAAGTACCCCTAACTTCACTTATTGTTCAAGTGACGTTTATTTTGAATCATATTATGTAAATGTTATATCTTTATTTATCATTCAATTGATATTGACTCCGAACTTTATTCTTTCAATTTCCATACTATTCTAAGTTCAGAATAGTTAAACGTTTATATTTCCCTATAAATCACTCTATACAGTGGAACATTGAATTGAGATTAGCGAATAACTAATTGTTCTAGTTATTTCGCCATCGATTGTTGAGATAGCTCTGGACCATGAGAAATGGGGAGTTATATGGTTAAGGATGTCCTTTGATTCGGCTCATTTGATCAAAATGTTTTATGGATTGGATGAATGCGTAAGTGACCGGGACGGACGGTCCAGTAGAGGGTTATTTCTATGTGTTATATGAAATATTATGACACCATTTTTGCCACAGGCAGGTATATTGCCTTTTTATTTGAGTACTCGTGTTTTGGGGACATGTTTCTATGAATCATGACCTTGTGCTATCACACGGGCTGATCAGCATGTGATAGTACGTCCGTCGGAAGATTCCAATCTAAAAATTATCGTTTATTGTTGATAGCTTGTGAAGCTTCTTTATTGATCAAATATTACTGATTTTATCATGTTGTTCAGTTATTATCAGAATATGGTTTATCATTTCAAGCACATTTTATACTGCTTGCTGAGCATTTCTTTCGCTCATACTTGTTTATCAATCTAAACTTTCAGCTAAGCCAGAGTAGGCTTGAGATCCAAGTTTGATCAGAAGTCGAGTGCTTGTAAATAATTGGTGTGTATTCCAGGTAGACTGTTTTGGGACGCTTGGATAGTCTAGAGGTTTGTAATAAAATTTGAATAAATTGTAAAACTAATTAGACTTATGGTTTGTAATAACCGTTGGTTTATATTAGTGCCTGTTTCATACTATAACCTATGATCGATCTAGAGCATGCAAGGGGTCATATTTATTATATTATTCCGCTGTGATTATTTTACTATAGTTTATTGGCTAGTGACCCCCAAATCTAGACCCCGGGTTTGGAGGGCGTCATAGGTTGGTATCAGAGCTACAGGTTATGGTCATTAAAACAGGCTTAGGATTGTCATAGGAAGATCATATAAGATAGGCGCGTGTAGTTTAGCTCTTATAGGATTAAATTTAGGTTATTGGGCTGGGTTATAGTTAAGTTATTTAGGTTTCCTGTTTTGCGTTTAGCCTTAGGCCTTTGTGTTATTGCCTTGCTATTTTGTTGGTTTTGAGGATGGTAAGAAGTGATGAAAGAGGTTGGAAGGTTGTGCTGCAACCATATCCATTGTTTGTTGGTTTATTTGAGATTTTGAGTAAGGGTTTAAAAAGGTTTGGATAATTCTTCATAAATTTTCTTTGTGTTATTTTTCTCAAGATAATATGCAGGATTATGTGATAATCATGTCACTTGTGTTAATATGGTAGCAAGTTTATGATATTTTGAGAAAGATAATGTTTGAGAATTTTGATATGCTAAGGAATTGCTACATATTTGACACAATGCTTGACATATTATTATATATGTTGCTTGTTTCTTATCAGAATAATGGCACCAAAGAGAAGGAATAATCCAGGAGAGGATCGTACCGAGAGTCGTACGGATCCAGCGATTCTCCAGATGTTGGGACTGATGTAGCAACAGATGTTACATCTTACGCAGCAGCAACAACAGCAGCAACAGCAACAAGCAGTAGCACCACCTGCAGTAACCTTTAAGCAGTTTCAAGCTGTGAAGCCACCTGAGTTCAAGGGAAGTGTTGATCCCGTGGAAGCCAATGCATGGCTCAAGGAGATGGAAAAGGCTTTTGAATTAGTTGGAGCAGGAACTGAACAGAAGACCAAGGTGCAAGCTACTTTCTGAAGGGCGAGACGAACTATTGGTGGGAATCCACGCGAGCATTGGAAGGAGGTGAGTTTATAACTTGGGAAAGGTTTACCGAGTTGTTCCTGGAGAAGTATTTCCCCAGGTATATGAAGAACCAAATGGAGATCAAATTCTTGAACCTGACCCAGGGTGATCTTACTGTGGCTGAATACGAGGCTAAGTTTACTGAGTTAGCAAGGTTCGTGCCAGACCAGGTTGACACAGATGAAAAGAAAGCAAGAAGGTTTGAACAGGGATTGAAGTTTTGGATTCTGAACAGAGTGGCCATGTTTGAATTGACTTCATATGTGGCAGTGGTTCAGAAAGCAATGGTGATCGAAAGTAAAAGTGACATGTCTCAGAAAGGAAAGGATGGGAAGAAAAGGAAAATAGAAACCTCAGAAGGAGGTCAGCAGCAGGGTAATTTTCAGGGCCATTTCAACAAAAGGCCAGAATTTCAGGGTAATAGGAATGTGGGATTCAGAAGACCACAATCAGGGAATGGAGGAAAAAGCAACCATTTTCAGAATTCAAATCAGCAGAGGCCCAATCTTCCACCAGTACCGGATTGTCAGTTTTGTGGTAGGAAGCACTTTGGGAATTGTATTGCCAATGTGACGTGTTTCAAGTACGGCAGGAAAGGACACTTTGCTAATGTGTGTCAGAATCCGACTCAAGGTCAGAATGTGGGAACTGATTGTTAAAAGTGTGGGAAGCCATGACATATCTCCAGGAATTGCCCAACACAGGGTACGACGAGCAACACACCAAGGCTTACAGGTGCTCCATCTCAGAATGTGCCACGGATTGAAGGACCAGCCAAAGGCTAGGACATTCAACATGACTATGAAGGATGCTATTCAGAGTTCAGATGTGGTTGCAGGTACGCTTCCAGTCAACTCCGTAGATGCTAAAGTTCTATTTGATTCTGGAGCTACAAGATCATTTATTTCTCAAAGTTTTGTCGATAAGCTGCATTGCGAAGGTAAATTGTTAGAACAAGCATTAATGATAGAATTAGCTAATAAGAATCAAGTTTCCGTCGACCGAGTGTGCCCGAGGTGTGATATTGAGATAGGAGGACATCATTTCCATGCCAACTTGATACCTTTTAAGTTGGGAGAATTCGATGTTATCTTAGGAATGTATTGGTTGTCAGAAAATAATGCTTTGATTGATTGTAAGGATAGGAAAGTGAGACTTCAGACATTGGATAGTAAGAAAAAGGTGATATTTCGAGGAAATAAACAAGAGAAGAAGTTCGTAATGATAGCTCAAGTGAAGAAGTTATTACGTCAGAATTGTGAGGCGTATTTGGCCCATGTGGTAGACAACAGCAAGGAAGTTCCAGCACTAGAAGCGATTCCAGTTGTCAACGAATTTCCAGATGTCTTTCCAGACGATCTTCCAGGATTACCTCCCGACAGAAATTGAATTTGCAATTGATCTAGCACCCGGAACATAACCAGTTTCTAAAGCTCCGTATCGGATGGCACCAGTGGAGATGAAAGAATTGGCAACACAGCTGCAAGATCTTTTGGAGAAAGGAGTTATAAGACCCAGTGTATCCCCGTGGGGTGCACCAGTACTGTTTGTCAAGGAGAAGGACGGGAGTATGCGACTGTGTATTGACTATCGAGAACTGAATAAGTTGACTATTAAGAATAAGTACCCGTTACCGAGGATCGATGATTTGTTTGACCAATTGAGAGGCGCTGTATGGTTTTCTAAAATTGATTTAAGATTCAGATATCATCAATTGAAGATTAAGCCGAAAGACATTTCGAAGACCGCATTCAGAACCAGATATGGGCATTATGAGTTTCTAGTGATGGCATTCAGATTAACCAACGCACCAGCAGCTTTTATGGATCTGATGAATCGAGTATTCAAGAAGTATTTGGATAAATTCATGATCGTGTTCATAGACGACATCTTGTTCTATTCTAAAACAAAAGAAGAGCATGCAGAGCACTTGAGGATAGTTCTTGACATACTGCGACAGGAGAAATTATACGCAAAGTTTTCCAAGTGTGAATTTTGGTTAAAAGAAGTACAATTTCTTGGGCACGTGATTAGCAATAAAGGAGTGGAAGTAGATCCAGCAAAGATTGAAGCCATAATCAATTGGGAGAGGCCAAAGACACCAACGGAAGTACGAAGTTTTATGGGATTGGCAGGTTACTATAGAAGATTTGTGCAAGATTTTGCAAAGATAGCTACGCCGTTGAGAAAGCTCACCAGAAAGAACCAGAAATTTGAATGGGACGATTAGTGCGAGGAGAGTTTCCTTACAGAATAGATTAGTATCTTCTCCAGTACTAGTCTTATCAGATGAATAAGGAAATTTTGTGATCTACAGTGACGAGTCATACAAAGGATTGGGATGTGTTTTGATGCAGCATGACAAGGTGATAGCCTACGCTTCAAGACAACTGAAACCACATGAAGAAAAGTATCCAACGCATGATCTTGAGTTGGCAACTATAGTGCTTGCATTGAAGATATGGAGGCATTATTTGTATGGAGAAAACTGCGAGATCTACACGGACCACAAGAGTTTGAAGTATATCTTCACCCAGAAGGAATTGAACATGAGACAACGAAGATGGCTAGAATTAATCAAGGACTATGACTGTACTATCAACTATCATCCAGGCAAAGCAAATGTGGTGGCAGACGCTCTAAGTAGAAAAGAAAGGTTAAACATGATAACTTCATCCGAGGAATTAATCAAGGAATTTGAGAAGCTTGAAATAGAGATCAGTACCCCAAGTATGTCTACAGAGGTGTTGTGTACAATGTCTTTTCAACCAGAATTATTAGAGAAGATAAGTAGATGTCAGGAAGAAGTCATGAGCCATGAACGAGACAGTTTGACAGGAGAAGAGATAGGGAGTCAAAAGGATGATAAAGGGATGTTAATATTTTCTTCTAGAATATGGATACCCAACGTAGCCGAGCTGAAAGATGAAATTCTTCGAGACTCTCACAACTCCGGATATTCAATTCATCCCGGGAGTACGAAGATATACAGAGAGTTAAGAGAAAACTTTTGGTGGCCAAGCATGAAGAAGGAAATTGCAGAATGGGTAAGTAAGTGTTACACTTGCCAGCGAGTCAAAGCGGAACATCAAAGACCCAGTGGACTGATACAACCATTGGACGTTCCAGAATGGAAGTGGGAGCATATAGCGATGGATTTTGTGGTTGGATTACCGAGGACCAGGGCAAATCATGATGCTATTTGGGTTATTAACGACAGATTGACGAAGTCAGCACATTTTCTTCCTATCAACGAGAGATTTTCAATGGATAAATTGGTTCGGTTATATCTTAAAGAAATTGTGACCCGACATGGAGTTCCAGTATCCATAGTTTCAGACAGAGATCCTCGATTTAATTCAAGATTTTGGAGAAGTTTTCAAGATTGTCTCGGAACAAAGCTGAACATGAGTATTGCGTATCATCCGCAGACAGACGGTCAAAGTGAAAGGATGATTCAGACTATTGAAGATATGCTAAGGGTATGTACGCTAGATTTTGAAGGAAGTTGGGACGAGCATTTGCCATTGGTTGAATTCTCCTACAACAACAGTTATCATGCCAGTATTGAAATGCCGCCTTACGAAGATTTGTATGGGAGAAGATGTAGATCTCCAATATATTGGGAAGAAGTCGGTGAGAGAAAGATTTTGGGTCCAGAATTGATCCAGTAGACAAAAGAGAAAATAGTACTCATTCGGAAACGATTAGTGGTAGCTCAAGATCGTCAACGCAAATATGATGATCTTGCTAGAAAGGATATGGAATTTGAAGTTGGTGAGGCAGTGTTATTGAAGGTTTCACCTTGGAAGGGTTTATCAAGATTTGGAAAGAAAGGAAAGCTGAGTCCGCGTTATGTTGGCCCTTTTGAGATTTTGAAGCGTGTGGGAATGGTTGCTTACAAATTAGTGTTACCACCTCACATTCAGCATATTCACAACGTGTTCCACGTGTCAATGTTGAAGCGTTATTTGCCTGATTCGAATCATGTGATAGAATATGAGCCAATCGAGATTCAGCCAGATTTATCTTTTATAGAGCAACCGGTGTAGATTTTAGATAAGAAAGAAAAAGTGCTTAGGAATAAGTCTGTGTCTTTAGTGCGAGTCTTGTGGAGGAATCCCAAGGTTGAAGAGTTGACTTGGGAGTTGGAAAGCGAAATGCGATCCAAATATCCTCACTTGTTTTCTTAGGCTGATTCTGAGGACAGAATCCTGTTAAGGGGGAATGATGTAATATCTGCGAAAAATTATGTAAATATTATGTGTTAAATAAATAAATATTATGTCTTTTATAAATTTAAAGTGATTATTGCCATGATATTAGATGGTATAGCTGTTATGTGTGTTTTCGTGCGGGCCAGAAAATTTTTCGATTGATTAATATATGTTTAAACTGCAATTATATGAATCTATCTGTAATCGGGAGGCGTGTTTATCAGCGTCTTTATTAAGATACCTGTTTTACTTCATTTTATGCGCGTTTGAATGTATTCTACGTGTTTTCGGGATTTTCTGGTAATTTAGGGATCGTTTCCCTTTTTCAAAAATCAACAGACCGGGACCCCACCGGGACGACAAACCCCACAAAATCGGTGTTTTTATTTTTATAAAAATATTCGTATTTCAAATATCCTTTAGTTTTGTATTTTCTAATTATTCACAATTTTCGGGGAATTTTGACATGAATTTTGTATTTTATCATTTTTAAAATTATTCCCGTAATTATTATTTTGGGGTCTATTTATTTTAATTTAGGGATAAAAACACCTTTAATTTATTTTGGGGATATAATTTCAGATTAAATATAAATAGCTGAACTGTTTTATTCATTTATTTTTATTTTATTAAAAATTCAGAAAATTCATAAGAACCAAGAACAGTTTTGGGGGTGAAAATTTTCTTCCTCAACTTCAATCGTGATTTTTGATCGATTCTGGAAACCAAATTGGACGTTTTGCTTATCAAATTGATCGTCTTGAAGAGCCCAATCTATTGGTACCAATTTCATTAACTGAGATGTAGTATTTTGTGATTTCGATTTTTGGTAGTTTATGGTCTAAATTCGTTCTTGATTTTGGAGGTATTGTTTGATGATTTGGTTGAGTTATAATCGTTCCTGGGATTGTAAGGATTAGTTTAGCACTTCGTTTCGTTAATTTTGATTACGATTTAAGTGAGTTCAAGTTTTAAGTTTTCTTGATTTTCTATTCGATTTTATCGATTATTGTGATGATTCTGATGATTTTTGAGATCATGAGTAGATTATAGGTTGTTAGAGCTTTGAATTGATATAAAGAACGAAAGATTTGGTTAAGATTTACCCCGATTCATTTTTTTTTCCGATGAACTCGCTCGCTGGTTTATGGCCGGAATCTTGACCGGGATTGTTTCGGTGGTTTCTGGGTTGATGAAGCTGTGCAGGGAACGATGTGGGATTGATTCCGTATAAAAACCAGATGAAACGGAATCGATTGGGGGGTGTTACAGTGGCGCCGGGAATTCGCCGGACTCCGGCGAAGTCGCCGATTTCTGGGGAAAACCCAAATTCCGTTCGACCTTCAACCGGAGTTCTTGGCAACCCGGTTGAAGCCTAACCTGACCCGTTAGATTTAATTACGATCCGCTTTTAATCTGATATTTCCAGAAACCCAAACTAAAAATCTGTTTCTGTATTTACTTTTTATAATTTATTTTAAAATTACTTTCTTATTTCCAAAAATCATTTAGTTTATATTTAAAAATCATTTACTTATTATTTTTAATTCTAAAAATTATTTTCTTAATTATTTTAAATTCCTAAAATTATTTTCTTTAATTATTTTCGAAAATACATTTTGATTAATTATTTATAATTTATTTTAGTTAATTATTTATGAATTTTATTAATTGATTAAAAATTAATTAATCAATTAATTTTATTTATAAATTGTTAAATAAATGTAAATTATTTATAATTAATTCAAAAAAATTCTAAAAATTATTTTTAAGGTTTTAAAAATTATATTTTGGTATTTAAAAATAAATTAATATTATTATTAATTGATTTATTTCCATTTATTTCTTATATTATTCATAATAATTAAATCGTTCGTTCGTTTATTACGAAACGAACGCGTATAGACTTAGAAAAATGTTACGCTTTCAATAAAAATACTTTTGAGTCCTAATTTCTTTTGTATTGCAATGTCATTTGATTTGTGCATCAGTTTGAGTCGGTAGTTGATCGGTAAATGCTAATATTGACCTGATTTTAGTTCTAAACGCCCTGAGACGTATCTTTTAATGATCTGACTTATGTGTTACATGAAATATGTGATTACGTGTTATACAAATGCCATGATTATGTGTTACGTGATATGTATGCTATCTGTTTACAGTTTTAAAATGCCATGTTTAGTTATAAACGATCGGGTAGATGTTAAGACGAATAGTTACGTCGATTGAGTTTGGTTCTGTCAATTAAGTTAGTCTTTTTGTTTATAGAATCGAGTAGCAAGGAGTGCGGTCAAGTGTTAGACGGAGATAGTAGCCAGTAGCTATAAGCAATGTTATATTAAGAGGTTATCGAGCATACCAGGAAAGTACGCCTAACTTCACTTATTGTTCAAGTGACGTTTATTTTGAATCATATTATGCAAATGTTATATCTTTATTTATCATTCAATTGATATTGAATCTGAACTTTATTCTTTCAATTTCCATACTATTCTAAGTTAAGAATAGTTAAACGTTTATATTTCCCTATAAATCACTCTATACAGTGGAACATTGAATTGAGATTAGCGAATAACTAATGGTTCTAGTTATTTCGCCATTGTTTGTTGAGATAGCTCTGGACCATGAGAAATAGGGAGTTATATGGTTAAGGATGTACTTTGATTCGACTCCTTTGATCAAAATGTTTTATGGATTGGATGAATGCGTAAGTGACCGGGACGGACGGTCCGGCAGAGGGCTATTTCTATGTGTTATATGAAATATTATGACACCATTTTTGCCACAGGCAGGTATATTGCCTTTTTATTTGAGTACTCGTGTTTTGGGGACATGTTTCTATGAATCATGACCTTGTGCTATCACACGGGCTGATTAGCATGTGATAGTACGTCCGTCGGAGTTAGATTCCAATCTAAAAATTATCATTTATTGTTGATAGCTTGTGAAGCTTTTATTATTGATCAAATATTACTGATTTTATCATGTTGTTCAGTTATTATCAGAATATGGTTTATCATTTCAAGCACATTTTATACTGCTTGCTGAGCATTTCTTTCGCTCCTACTTGTTTATCAATCTAAACTTTCAGCTAAGCCAGAGCAGGCTTGAGATCCAGGTTTGATCAGAAGTCGAGTGCTTGTAAATAGTTTGTGTGTATTCCAGGTGGACTATTTTGGGACGCTTGGATAGTCCAGAGGTTTGTAATAAAATTTGAATAAATTGTAAAACTAATTAGACTTATGGTTTGTAATAACCGTTGGTTTGTATTAGTGCCTGTTTCATACTATAACCTGTGATCGATCCAGAACATGCAATGTGTCATATTTATTATATTATTCCGCTGTGATTATTTTATTATAGTTTATTGGCTAGTGACCCCCAAATCTAGACCCCGGGTTTGGAGGGCGTCAGACGTAAGCATCAGAACTTGACTATTATTAGAATTTAAAGGTCATCAGAATATGGCTTCTGTACTCAAAAATTGAATGTTTATTTCTGTAATTCTTCACACAAATACTTATATGGTTTCCGCATAACTTAATCATCAGAACTTTCATCAGAACTTGTCCTCAGAATTTATGCAACTGACACTTAAATTGTTCATCTAAAACTGAAAGGCATATGTCATAGCCTATTTGTTTATTCGAGGATTTAACTCAACTCAAATAAGAATGTAACAAGTAAATAGTAGATCTACCGTCAAAGAGATCTCACAAAGTAACATCCATTAAAGGATTCAGAAACAAGGTTCATCTACAGAATTGAGGAATTACTTCACTGGAAGAAGTTCAAGAAATTGATCAAGCCTCAGTGATATAAATCAAGATTGTGGATTTAATCAAGTGACATAGATCTTGTCAGGATATCAATTAATTACAAGGATTTAATCTGAAGAAAATCAAGTGATCAAAGTCAAGACATGAAGAAACGTCACGGAAGTTAGTCACTCATGAACAAGACAGTACATCGAGTGTCAACATTGAAGTGGTGGAATTGATTCATAATTGACAGTGATTTTCAGAAGAATGGTTGTTGTTCAAGAGTAGTATTAATTCTCTATTAATTAATTAAGTCATATAATTTAATTAAGAAAATAAATTAAATCTGTAAAGATTAATTTATTGATTAATTGAATTAATTGATTAATTAATTCTGAATTAATATTAAGAATTTTCAGAATTATAATTGGATTAAAATCAATTTTAACTCAGTAAGACAATTGAAATTGAACTGGCATTACAATCTGGATTGTCATACCGATTGTCATGCCAGGCCATTTTCAATAGTCTCACCGAAAGTTATACTGGGAGAAGGATTGTCTTGCCAGTTCATTTTGATTGTCATGCTAGTTCAGGAGATAGTCATACCGATTGTCTTCCTAGTACAAGTGATTGTCATGCCGATTGTCATGCCAGTTCATTTCAGTTCTGTTGATTAATACTTAAAGACAGAAGCAGCAGACTCTCAACCATCATCCAAAATCAACAACTCAAGAACAAAAGAAAAGCAGCCGAGCACAATATTTCATTTTCATCTGCTAAATTCAAGATCACAATTTCTAGCTAGTAAAGTTAAATCCAAACCACTAGAAATCATTATCTTGTTCTTGTGTAACTATCTAGCGGATCATAATCCCTAGAACTTAATCTCAAATTGCGTTTAACATTTGAATCTTTTTATTACAAAAATAGAAAAAGTTCATGTCGAATTTATTCTAGATTTGTGATAATTAATTTGAGATTAATCCCTTGTAATCGATACCGTTGTTGTAACACCTTTCAAGTTTAATAATATTTTTATTTAACTTGAATTTTGTTTCAATTTTTTATTCCGCACTAAATTCGATTATTCGGTATTGTTTGTATTCAACCCCCCCTTCTACAAACACATTGGGACTTAACAATTGGTATCAGAGCCTTCTGATTAACGAACAAATCAAGATCCTAGACTTTTGTGATTTTTCAACTCCTTGAATTTTTATTCATTCAAAAATTCATAATGACTTCACAAAAAGTTGGAACCGTTAAAATTCCACTATTTGATAAAGAAAATTATATCATGTGGAAGAAGAAGATGCTCTTGTTTTTACAAGTTGCAAATCCCAAATATCTGAACTTGTTAAAGAAGGGTCCAAAAACTCCGATGGTTATTGAACCAGAGGTGATAGTAGATGATGTTGTGATTACCAAAGCTAGAACCTATCCAAAAGAGCCTAAGGATTTTTCTCCTGCTAAAAAAGAAAAAGCCTTCTTGGATGCCAGCCTTCAGTTAATTTTAGTTGATTCCCTCGATCCCTTGATGAACAGACATGTGATGAACTGTAAAAATTCCAAACACATCTGGGAAACTATTGAGGTGATTAATGAAGGTACAGATGAAGTTAGGGAGAACAAGTTGGAGATCCTAACCTTTGAGTATGAACATTTTAAATCCAATCCAGGAGAAGGAATTACTGAAGTGTTTGAGAGGTACAATGCATTGATCAACAACCTGAACATAAATGGAAAATATTATTCAATCAGGGAGGTCAACTGTCACACCCCCAACTTAAATAGCAAAATAAATATAGTTATTACATCATTTTAATGAAGGATACACAACCAATCCAAGATCTTACCGTTTAGGGTTTGGAACAGCCCAACACTACCAACTATTACATCTGATTACAAATACCGAATCCTCACAGCTATTATTACTTATTCTACCTGAGCTCGAACATAAGCATCAGCATCACAGGTCTTACGGGCAATCTGCTTGAATCTAACCATAGCTGCTAGCTGTAATATCAGGGTAAAGCAAGGAGTGAGCCAAATGCTCAACAAGTGCTAACAGTACGACACAAAACATAAATCGAGATATACTTTTAAGAATGACAATGGAAGGATATAACTCAATGATAACGAGAGATAAATCTATGAGAGATGGCATCATTTTGCTTGTATCAAAACGATTTCAAAATCATGTCTAAATCAAAATCATTTTATGACGCTACGAATTACAGCCGGTGATCAGCCGCGAAGTAATCCCGAACCTCGCTGGGTTCTAAAACATTAATGGGAATCCCTAGGCAACTTTTAAGCCTAATATAAGTGTGGAAAGGACTCGCGTCTCAGTCCAGATCCACCATTCAAAGAAAACATTTATCCCCCTTTGGGACTAAAAACCCATATTTTATTTATTTCAAAAACTGATGCCGAATTATGATAAAATCTCTTTTTACAGTAAACATCTTTAACAAAGGATTATAGATCAACTCGAAATATGGAAAATATGGTACTAAATCTCAGAGCCATGATTCACAAAACTTTACTCTATTGGGGTAACTGAATAGTTTTCATGTATCAAAGTTTGAACAAGGGTATTTAGTGAGGCTATTGGATATCATGAAAGGAAGTACCAAATTGGGCTTAAAGCAATGGTTTCTCATCGAGGTTCAAGTGCTGGATCATCAAGAATGTAAGCTTCATGAATACTAAGGGTGTTAAGGTATGAAGAAATGATTTTTTTAACTCAGGATGTATCAGAGTTGTCAAACTTTTAGGATAAGAAAGATGGGTATCAATCAATGAGGGATCACTTTGATAAGTTTCTGACTTTCAGGGTTCAAGGTAAGGTTCTATAGGGATTCGAGTATCAGGATGAGATATCAATACTTAGGAATCATCATTATGTTAATCAAGAGGGTCAATCAAGTAATATAACAACTCTTCATTTTATCATGGCATTTAACTATCATGAAATGACTTTTGAACTACTTGCAATACATACTCGGGGGTTCATGACATTTCTATATAATTCAAAGATAAACGAGAGATACGCTTGACTTAAACATATCAAAATGACTCAGGATAATTGCATCGATATATATGAACTGTTTATAATAAAAACGAAGGTCAAGTTAAATCACTTGCCTTGAGTTAGGCTGGTCTGGTCTGATTGGTAGGAGCAACAACTGGAGCTTACTCGACTTTTATGGCAAGTTTTCCCTCGTCTCGAGATCCAACATAAATAATAATAATCCTCATTATAATATATTCTTACCATCTTAACCTATTTACAACCCGAAATTAAACATGGATGGCACTTAGGCCTATACGCACTTAACTCATATCCACCATTATATTTTCAAATGTACACACGTAGCCACATAATCACATATCGTATATTAATACCAAATAACATCATATACACCATAATGCCACACTAGGCTTGGATGATCTCGACTCACCACTTAAGTCACTTGGTCGCTAACTAAACAGAGTCTTCAAATTTGGGCTTCCTAACTCAATGTGCCTTTCCTAAATTATCCAAAACCTATTGACCCTCACTTGTGCCTTTTGCTCTACTGACCTTATACTATCTTACAACTATGGTGGTCGACCTAATACTCACTTCTAAGTGTTCTAAAGCTATGTGATAAGTGAAAGTGCTCACTGGTGCAAATTTCAGAATGACAACTAAGGTTTCTTGAGTGCATCAGACACTCTTAAACTACAAGTTTTTCTTCAAAAGTTTTACACAAGACTCTCCTGACCTAAGGGCATCTCACAATCTTGATGTGGCTCAAGGGCATGGCTTGGGCCTTCTTGGGCCTAAGCTAAAAGTCCAAGGTTCCCCTGCTTTTCTGGGCAGAAAATGCCCTGACTTGAATTAACTTGTGACACATGGTTCTAGCTCATATCCTATGAACTATGGTTGGAAAAACTTCTCTGACATACCCTCTAACTAAGGCCCAATTGGGCCTAATGAGGGCCTACCCATGACATGGTCAAATCTCCCTATTTCTAAGTTGCAACAAAACTGTCCCCTGCTGGACAGATTTTGTTATTCTACTTGTGCACCTAACCAAATGACATGCAAACCTCTAACCAACTCCTAAAACCTTTTATATACTCCCAATACTAACTTATGGTGGCTTGGGCCTCAAAGTTCACACCAATGACATGGTCAAAATTCACTTTAAACCTCAAGGTACTAAACTGATTTTTCTGCAGAAACTATAACTCTCATTTTTCCAAGGTTTTGACTTGACAACTCAACTAACAAAAACTCAATACTTAAACCAAGACTTATACATGGTAATCTACTGAACTAACTCCTTTATTGTCAAAATAACATTGGGTGAGATCATCCATGCCTAAAAACAACAACATGCAACTAAATATATAACATGCAACTCATGGAAAGCACATAACAAGATTTCGGCTAGGCATAAAGTTGTAAATGCTTGAAAAATCGACTTGCACCTAATACTTATCCTTAATAATTATGAAATATAACTCCTTTTAAGTATTAATAAGAAATTCATCATGGAAACAATCTATTTAAGCACATCTATTTCGAATTTTATAGATAACAACATGATTTCGAAAAGAATAGCATGCAAAACATGGTTGATCATCATTTTAATGTCTTAAAACTAGCATGCATGGCTAAACATAAATTTATAATGAAATTTCAGTAGCATGCAAAGGATTTTAAAGCATGATATCTCCATAAAACACTTAGTTAGCATATATATATAATATATCTCATAGAGAGCTCTTGAATTCACAAGAATCAAGAGTTTCTCCTTGGAGATCACATAAGAACTACACATGCATCCATGGAACTTCAACTTCCAAGTCACAAAATACTTGGAAAGTATGTAATATGAATGTAGGTAAAAGATTTACACTTGGGAAGGTGAAGAATGAATTGAAAAATGGAAGGGGGGTGGGGAATTGGCCTTCGGCCGAGAGTAAGGTGGGAGGGGGGAGAAGAGAGAAATTTTTGTGGTGTGTTGGAGTGTGAAATGATGAATGACTTCTCTCCACTTTAATTTGTTTGTTTTATCCTATTTGGTTGACAAATAATGAGTGGAAGTGAGAACTTACAAAAATGTCCCTTGGCTAAAGTTAGGCCATTTTGCATGCAAGGCTAAGGTAGTAATTTGGTAATAATCAAATGAGTTAGTGGGGTTGGAAAAGTCTTATTTGCCCTTTGAGAGAATAGAAAGATGATTTGCATGCATGGTCTCTTATGTAATTTGATAATTATAATAAATAAAATTTGTAAAGATTTATTTTTATAAAATAAAATACAAGTTCAAAAATTATAAAATTTATACCATAAAATAACTTGGATTTTTAGAGACTTTATAAAATCATTTTCAAAATTTGTGATCAAAATACCTTTTAAAAGAAGATTTTTCCAAAGCTTAGAATATTCCTTATAAATCAAAAATAAAGAAATTAAATAAACTCTTGCTTTGAAAAATCATATACTACCCAAAGCAAATTTATAATGCAGAAATTTTCACTCACACAAACGTACAATCATTGAATATATTTTCATTTGACTTAATATTATACCAAATTCACAAATAATATTACATAAAATGCCGGTCGTAACATCCTCTCCCCCTTAAGGGATTCTGTCCCCAGAATCTAAGAGAACAAATGAGGATACCGGGAACGCATATCAGACTCTAACTCCCAAGTTGACTCTTCGACCTTAGGGTTCCTCCAAAGTACTTTTACTAACTTTACTGACTTATTTCTAAGACTCTTTACTTGCCAGTCGAGTATTTTAACCGGTTGCTCCATAAATGACAGGTCTGCCTGAATTTCTACGGGTTCATATTCTATCACGTGGCTAGTGTCAGGATTATATTTCTTAAGCAACGACACATGGAACACATTATGCACATGCCGATACTGAGGTGGTAAGGCCAACTCGTAGGCCACCTTTCCTACTTGACTCAAAATCTCAAAAGGACCTATGTATCTAGGTGCTAACTTTCCTTTCTTGCCAAATCTTATCAACCCTTTCCTAGGTGACACCTTTAGCAACACAGCTTCACCAATTTGAAATTGAACATCCTTACGCGCTGGATCCGCATACTTCCTCTGTCTATCTTGAGCAGCAAGCAACCTTTTCTGAATTAACTTGACTGAGTCATGCAACTGTTGTACCAATTCTGAGCCGAGAATTCTTCCTTCCCCTACTTCATCCCAATTTGCTGGTGATCTACATTTTCGCCCGTATAAAGCTTCATACGGCGGTATGCCGATACTGGAATGATAGCTGTTGTTGTAAGAGAATTCAATCAATGGCAAGTGGTCGTCCCAACTTCCTGCAAAATCGATTGCACAACTGCGCAACATGTCTTCAATTATTTGAATCGTCCTTTCGCTCTGACCATCAGTCTGCGGGTGATACGCCGTGCTCATATTCAACTTCGTGCCAAGACATTCCTGGAATTGCTTCCAGAATCTCGAGTTAAATCGGGGATCTCTGTCTGAAACTATTGATACGGGTATTTCATGCCTTAATACGATTTCGTGCACATACAGATGAACCAACTTGTCGAGTGACGACTTCTCATTTATTGGAAGGAAATGCGCCGACTTCGTAAGATGATCAATTATAACCCATATTGCATCATGTCCGGATTTCGTTCGCGGTAGTCCTACTATAAAGTCCATAGCGATATTTTCCCATTTCCATTCTGGAATCTTCAGGGGCTGAATTAATCCGCTTGGTCGTTGGTGTTCTGCCTTTACTTTCTGACAAGTATAGCACTTCGCAACCCATTCTGCCACGTCTCGCTTCATATTTGGCCACCAAAAGTTCCTCTTTAAGTCTCGATACATCTTGGTGCTTCCTGGGTGGATTGAAAATTTCGAATTGTGGGCTTCATGGAGGATCTCCTTCTTTAATTCAGGTACATGGGGAATCCATATTCTGGATGAAAACCTTAGTATTCCTTGCTCATCCCTTTTAGTATTAATCTCCTCTCCAGATAACTGATTTTTCTCTTTTTCCATTACTTCCTCTTGACAATTCTTTATCTTTTCCATTAGTGTTGGCTGAAAGGTCATTGCACGACAAACTTCTTTGACTTTCCCATAAGCACAAAGTTCCAATTCCAATTTTCCGATTCCTTCAGATAACTCTTTTGATGTTATCATCATATTCAATCTCTCCTTCCGACTCAGCGCATCGGCCACTACGTTCGCCTTTCCAGGATGGTAATTTATCGAACAGTCATAGTCCTTGATCAATTCCAGCCATCTCCTCTGCCTCATATTGAGCTCTTTCTGAGTAAAAATGTACTTTAAACTCTTGTGATCCGTGTAGATTTCACACTTCTCTCCATAGAGATAGTGTCTCCATATCTTGAGTGCGAACACTATGGCGGCTAGTTCCAAGTCATGCGTCGGATACTTTAACTCGTGCGGCTTCAACTGTCTTGACGCATATGCTATTACCTTACTGTGTTGCATCAACACACAACCCAAACCCTTATGTGAAGCGTCGCTGAATATTACAAAATTCCCTTGATCATCTGGAAGTACCAACACCGGAGCTGTTACCAACTTCTGTTTTAACTCTTGAAAGCTATTTTCACATTCTGCGCTCCATTCAAACTTTTGATTCTTTCTGGTTAACTTGGTCAATGGCGTGGCGATCTTCGAGAAATCCTTGACGAATCTTCTATAGTATCCGGCCAATCCTAGAAAACTTCGCACTTCCGTAGGAGTCTTTGGCCTCTCCCAACTCATAACTGCCTCAATCTTCGCCGGATCCACTTTAACTCCCTCATCTCCAATAACATGCCCCAAAAATTGAACTTCCTTTAACCAAAACTCACATTTGGTAAACTTGGCATACAACTTCTCTTGTCGGAGTATCTCCAATGCTATCCAGAGGTGCTGCTTATGTTCTTCTTCCGACTTAGAATAAATAAGGATGTCATCAATAAATACCACGACAAATTTATCCAAATACTTCTTAAATACCCGATTCATCAGATCCATAAATGCGTCCGGAGCGTTGGTCAATCCAAATGGCATTACTAGGAATTCATAATGCCCATATCTGGTCCTAAATGCGGTCTTGGGAATATCTTCTTCCTTGATCTTTAATTGATGGTATCCCGATCTCAAATCAATCTTCGAAAAGCATTTTGCTCCCTTTAACTGATCAAAAAGGTCATCTATCCTTGGTAGCGGGTAGCGGTTCTTGATCGTTACTTTATTCAACTCCCGGTAATCTATGCATAGACGCATACTTCCATCTTTCTTCTTCACAAAGAGAACAGGTGCTCCCCATGGCGACGTACTTGGTCTTATCACTCCTTTTCCAATAATTCTTGTAGCTGGCCCGCCAACTCTTTCATTTCCGCTGGTGCCATCCTATACGGGGCCTTTGAAACTGGTTCCGTTCCTGGAGCAAGGTTGATCTCGAACTCAATTTGTCGATCTGGTGGTAAGCCTGGTAGTTCGTCGGGAAACACATCGGGGAACTCATTAACTACAGGAATATCTTCCATGCTGGGGCTGCCTCTCTCTGAATCCACTACATATGCTAGGAACGACTCACAACCTTTTCTAAGTAACTTCTTAGCCTGAATAATTGTAAGAAATGGTTGCTCTTGCCTCTGCCCCTTAAATACTATCTTCTCTCCACTCTTCGTCTTTAAATACACTCTCTTGGTCTTACAATTTATCTGAGCGCTATTCTCTCCTAACCAATCCATTCCTAAAATTATATCAAACTCTCCCAACTTGAAGAGTATCAAGTCGGCTGAGAACTTATATCCCGAAATATCAATCTCACATTTTGGACAAAATTGATTCACAGGAATCTTCTCTTGGTTCGCAATTACCACATTTACTACCTCACTCATAACCGTTTTATCACATTGGAGCTTATCAACAAAAGATTCTGATATGAAAGATCTTGTTGCTCCCGAATCAATCAATACTTTAGCTTTGACATTATTGAATAAAAGTGTACCTGCTATCACCTCAGAATTCTGAACAGCATCTTTCATCTTTAGATCAAATGTCCTTGCTGTTGCTTGCGGGGTTGGTGCGGGTGGTGGAGGTAATGCCAATACCTCAGCTGGCACGCTTGCACTGGTACTTGCCACGTTCATCAGAGCTCTGACTGGTCCTGTTGCCTTACACTCCCTAGCCATGTGTCCAGTCTTCCCACACTTGTAGCACGTAACTCCTGGCTTCGGCATCTTGCACTCATTTGCCAAATGTCCCTTCTGATTGCACCTATAACAGGTCATACTCAGCTTATTGCATACTCCGGGGTGCCTTCTTCCACAGTGCTTGCATTCTGGCCTCTGGAACCTGTTTTCTCCAACTTGCCCTTGGCTTGCCTGATTGTTCCCTTTTGATTCTTGCCTTTTGCCCAAATTTCCCTTCCTTTGAAAATTTCCGCCCTTCTGGAAACCAATCCTCTTTATATTCCGATCTTGCGAACTTCCAGCTTCAGACTTTTCTCCATAAAATGGAACCTTCCTCTTCTTGTTATCCCTCTCTTTCCTTGACTGCATCCCATTATTCTCAATCAAAGCAGCTTTCTGTACTACTCCCGCATAAGTTTCAAGCTCAAACATAGCCACCCTGTCTCTGATCCAAGGCTCCAATCCTTGCTGAAATTTCTTTGCTTTTTCTTCCTCAGTGCTAGTATACTTTGTCACAAACCTTGACAACTCAGTGAACTTCTTCTCATATTCCAGTACAGTCATGTTCCCTTACTTTAACTCAAGAAATTTTAGCTCCATCTGATTCTGCATGTACTTAGGGTAATACTTGTCCAGAAATAACTTCTTAAATCTCTCCCAAGAAACCTGCTGAGTGACTTCCATAGCTTTTACTGATTCCCACCAATAGATGACTTCTCCCTTCAAGAAGTAAGTGGCATACGGCGTCTTCTGATCGTCTCCTAACTGTACCAACTCAAAAGCCCTTTCCATCTCCTTGATCCATGTGTTTGCTATCACTGGATCAGTGGTATCATGAAATACAGGTGGATTCACATTCTGAAAAGCTTTGAAAGTGACAATTTGTCTAGGTGGTACTGGTGGTTCAGGTGGTTGGTGTGGCTCACGGTTATCTTGGTTTCAATTCGTTGTTGAAGAGTTAGTTGTTGTTGAGCTATAACATTGGTTTACTGTTGCAAGGTTTCCAGTAGTCGAAGAATATTTGGGTCTGTGGTGAAGGTGGTTGTTGGGTTCTTCTTTTTGGGAGGCATGATCCTGAAATAAGAGTTGTGTCAAAACAGATATGAATGATAAAATGATTCGAGGGTATCGCATGGCATTCTCGTTTACATATGAGGTCAAGTTTCCAAATTAAGCAGATATGATGATAAAAACATAAAATAACAGTTGAGAGCAAATGGAACAATAGCACATAATTATTGAAATTTTAAAGGTCACAGTACATAGGATTGGGACATAGTCTGATTCTAGGAATAACAGGCTTATTTAAAGGAAAGACGAAAACAACTGGGGATTCCATAGAGTCTGATAGTACAACAACATGAAAGGTGAATGGAAAGAACTAAGGCTCCACTCTATCTGAATGGGGCTTGGTAGTCTTTTCCTCTCGAAGCGTCTTCACAATGCTCTGGAGCTCATCCGCCACCATCTGAATGACATACTGGCTGGTACGGTCCCGGTGCGCTGGCATCTCCTCAAGCTTAGTGTTGACGTACTGAACCAAGGTCTCAAGTCTCGCAGTCATCTGCTCCTTGGGCTTCCCTTCGTAGTTTCGGCTGTCCGGATACACGTTCTTCAGTCGGTCTATCAGTCGGTCGTACTTGCCCTGAAGCATGTCGAACTCGCGCCTCAACTCAGCATACACGGAGAAAGCAATAGTGTCGTCCGACCCAGAGGATGACGAGGAATGCGCCCTTTGCTGACAACCAATAAGAGGAGTATTAATAATAATTTACTTAACCTACTCTCTCGCATAATATCTATAACCTACACACAAATCCTATAACCTATTTGGGCTGTCCAGGGACTCTAAACCGTAGCTCTGATACCAAAACCTGTCACACCCCCAACTTAAATAGCAAAATAAATATAGTTATTACATCATTTTAATGAAGGATACACAACCAATCCAAGATCTTACAGTTTAGGGTTTGGAACAGCCCAACACTACCAACTATTACATCTGATTACAAATACCGAATCCTCACAGCTATTATTACTTATTCTACCTGAGCTCGAACATAAGCATCAGCATCACAGGTCTTACGGGCAGTCTGCTTGAATCTAACCATAGCTGCTAGCTGTAATATCAGGGTAAAGCAAGGAGTGAGCCAAATGCTCAACAAGTGCTAACAGTACGACACAAAACATAAATCGAGATATACTTTTAAGAATGACAATGGAAGGATATAACTCAATGATAACGAGAGATAAATCTATGATAGATGGCATCATTTTGCTTGTATCAAAACGATTTCAAAATCATGTCTAAATCAAAATCATTTTATGACGCTACGAATTACAGCCGGTGATCAGCCGCGAAGTAATCCCGAACCTCGCTGGGTTCTAAAACATTAATGGGAATCCCTAGGCAACTTTTAAGCCTAATATAAGTGTGGAAAGGACTCGCGTCTCAGTCCAGATCCACCATTCAAAGAAAACATTTATCCCCCTTTGGGACTGAAAACCCATATTTTATTTATTTCAAAAACTGATGCCGAATTATGACAAAATCTCTTTTTACAGTAAACATCTTTAACAAAGGATTATAGATCAACTCGAAATATGGAAAATATGGTACTAAATCTCAGAGCCATGATTCACAAAACTTTACTCTATTGGGGTAACTGAATAGTTTTCATGTATCAAAGTTTGAACAAGGGTATTTAGTGAGGCTATTGGATATCATGAAAGGAAGTACCAAATTGGGCTTAAAGCAATGGTTTCTCATCGAGGTTCAAGTGCTGGATCATCAAGAATGTAAGCTTCATGAATACTAAGGGTGTTAAGGTATGAAGAAATGATTTTTTTAACTCAGGATGTATCAGAGTTGTCAAACTTTTAGGATAAGAAAGATGGGTATCAATCAATGAGGGATCACTTTGATAAGTTTCTAACTTTCAGGGTTCAAGGTAAGGTTCTATAGGGTTTCGAGTATCAGGATGAGATATCAATACTTAGGAATCATCATTATGTTAATCAAGAGGGTCAATCAAGTAATATAATAACTCTTCATTTTATCATGGCATTTAACTATCATGAAATGACTTTTGAACTACTTGCAATACATACTCGGGGGTTCATGGCATTTCTATATAATTCAAAGATAAACGAGAGATACGCTTGACTTAAACATATCAAAATGACTCAGGATAATTGCATCGACATATATGAACTGTTTATAATAAAAACGAAGGTCAAGTTAAATCACTTGCCTTGAGTTAGGCTGGTCTGGTCTGATTGGTAGGAGCAACAACTGGAGCTTACTCGACTTTTATGGCAAGTTTTCCCTCGTCTCGAGATCCTACATAAATAATAATAATCCTCATTATAATATATTCTTACCATCTTAACCTATTTACAACCCGAAATTAAACATGGATGGCACTTAGGCCTATACGCACTTAACTCATATCCACCATTATATTTTCAAATGTACACACGTAGCCACATAATCACATATGGTATATTAATACCAAATAACATCATATACACCATAATGCCACACTAGGCTTGGATGATCTCGACTCACCACTTAAGTCACTTGGTCGCTAACTAAACAGAGTCTTCAAATTTGGGCTTCCTAACTCAATGTGCCTTTCCTAAATTATCCAAAACCTATTGACCCTCACTTGTGCCTTTTGCTCTACTGACCGTATACTATCTTACAACTATGGTGGTCGACCTAATACTCACTTCTAAGTGTTCTAAAGCTATGTGATAAGTGAAAGTGCTCACTGGTGCAAATTTCAGAATGACAACTAAGGTTTCTTGAGTGCATTAGACACTCTTAAACTACAAGTTTTTCTTCAAAATTTTTACAAAAGACTCTCCTGACCTAAGGGCATCTCACAAGCTTGATGTGGCTCAAGGGCCTGGCTTGGGCCTTCTTGGGCCTAAGCTAAAAGTCCAAGGTTCCCCTGCTTTTCTGGGCAGAAAATGCCCTGACTTGAATTAACTTGTGACACATGGTTCTAGCTCATATCCTATGAACTATGTTTGAAAAAACTTCTCTGACATACCCTCTAACTAAGGCCCAATTGGGCCTAATGAGGGCCTACCCATGACATGGTCAAATCTCCCTATTTCTAAGTTGCAACAAAACTGTCCCCTGCTGGACAGATTTTGTTATTCTACTTGTGCACCTAACCAAATGACATGCAAACCTCTAACCAACTCCTAAAACCTTTTATATACTCCCAATACTAACTTCTGGTGGCTTGGGCCTCAAAGTGCACACCAATGACATGGTCAAAATTCACTTTAAACCTCAAGGTACTAAACTGATTTTTCTGCAGAAACTATAACTCTCATTTTTCCAAGGTTTTGACTTGACAACTCAACTAACAAAAACTCAATACTTAAACCAAGACTTATACATGGTAATCTACTGAACTAACTCCTTTATTCTCAAAATAACATTGGGTGAGATCATCCATGCCTAAAAACAACAACATACAACTAAATATATAACATGCAACTCATGGAAAGCACATAACAAGATTTCGGCTAGGCATAAAGTTGTAAATGCTTGCAAAATTGACTTGCACCTAATACTTATCCTTAATAATTATGAAATATAACTCCTTTTAAGTATTAATAAGAAATTCATCATGGAAACAATCTATTTAAGCACATCTATTTCGAATTTTATAGATAACAACATGATTTCGAAAAGAATAGCATGCAAAACATGGTTGATCATCATTTTAATGTCTTAAAACTAGCATGCATGGCTAAACATAAATTTATAATGAAATTTCAGTAGCATGCAAAGGATTTTAAAGCATGATATCTCCATAAAACACTTAGTTAGCACATATATATAATATATCTCATAGAGAGCTCTTGAATTCACAAGAATCAAGAGTTTCTCCTTGGAGATCACATAAGAACTACACATGCATCCATGGAACTTCAACTTCCAAGTCACAAAATACTTGGAAAGTATGTAATATGAATGTAGGTAAAAGATTTACACTTGGGAAGGTGAAGAATGAATTAAAAAATGGAAGGGGGGTGGGGAATTGGCCTTCGGCCGAGAGTAAGGTGGGAGGGGGGAGAAGAGAGAAATTTTTGTGGTGTGTTGGAGTGTGAAATGATGAATGACTTCTCTCCACTTTGATTTGTTTGTTTTATGCTATTTGGTTGACAAATAATGAGTGGAAGTGAGAACTTACAAAAATGTCCCTTGGCTAAAGTTAGGCCATTTTGCATGCAAGGCTAAGGTAGTAATTTGGTAATAATCAAATGAGTTAGTGGGGTTGGAAAAGTCTTATTTGCCCTTTGAGAGAATAGAAAGATGATTTGCATGCATGGTCTCTTATGTAATTTGATAATTATAACAAATAAAATTTGTAAAGATTTATTTTTATAAAATAAAATACAAGTTCAAAAATTATAAAATTTATACCATAAAATAACTTGGATTTTTAGAGACTTTATAAAATCATTTTCAAAATTTGTGATCAAAATACCTTTTAAAAGAAGATTTTTCCAAAGCTTAGAATATTCCTTATAAATCAAAAATAAAGAAATTAAATAAACTCTTGCTTTGAAAAATCATATACTACCCAAAGCAAATTTATAATGCAGAAATTTTCACTCACACAAACGTACAATCATTGAATATATTTTCATTTGACTTAATATTATACCAAATTCACAAATAATATTACATAAAATGCCGGTCGTAACATCAACAAAAAGTTCCTTTTAACACTGACAACTCATCTTGAGTATAGAATCACTGCCATAAGAGAAGCTAGAGATCTAAGTGAGATTTCTTTGGATAGACTCTATGGTGTGTTAAAAACCTATGAGTTGGAGCAGATTCAGCAGAAGGAAGTCTACGGGAAAGATAGAATGGTCAGCACATCTACTGCTTTTGTAGCTGAAGGTCAACAACAACAACAATCTCAACAGTCGGAGAGAATGGTACAGTTTTCCAAGGATGAGGAAAATGTGTTAGTAGCAGAATATGATCCTCCTACTACAAATCAATCCAGTGATGATTTTTATTCCTTGGAAGAGCTGGAGCAATTAGAAGATGAGTCAATGGCCCAGATTGTCAAGAGATTCTCCAATGTCAGATTCAAGAGAAATCCCAAGTTCAAGTATAAGTCCAACTACAACAGATTCCAGATAGGTGGATCTTCATCCTCTAACACCAGTAGTGGTGGATACAAAACAGGGATGGTTGATCGGAGCACCATTAGATGCTATAACTGCAATGAGTTGGGACACTTTGCCACAGAATGCAGGAAGCCAAAGCAAGTAAGGAAGAACTCTTATGATTCAAATCAGAAGAGTAACTCTGAAAGGGCTTACCTGGCAAAGGGAAGAAGCTGGGATGATACTGATAGTGAAGATGAAGAAGATGAGAATCTTGCTCTTATGGCTATTGATGGAAAAGCTTCATCGTCAAGAAAAGAGGTAAAATATACTGATGCTGAATTAGTTTATCATCTAGGAGGTTCCTTAGATTGTGCTCGTCGTGATAATGAACTGTTAAGTCAACAGATCAAAGACCTTGAGAAAGAGGTCAATGAATTAAGACCTGTGCACATTAATCAAGACAAGTTAAAAGAACAAGTATCTTTTCTAGAGAATAGAGTTAACTGTTATAGGCAACTCGAAACTATTCTCAAAGACAAGATCACCGGTCTTGAGACTAAGGTTAGAGCCTACTTCAATTATTGTTCGAAGACTAAAGAGTTCTACAGTAAGCAAGCTGTTAATCAAACATCTGGAATAGGTTATGATTACAATGCTGCTATTGGAGAATTAGGCATAAACTCCCCTCCTCATGTCTGTGCTAAAGGCATGGAAGTACCACATGTGCTTAAGGGTGTTGATAAACCCCTCTATAAAGCATCAATTGCTAAACCATTTGATGTGACCTCTTCTGTTATTCAAGAAGAAATAAGTGCTGAAGATCATGCTAATGAGAAGGTTGTTTCCAAGCCAAGTGTGTCGAAAGTTCCAGTCAAAGTTGTGAAAGCAACTGAGACTAACTCAGACACACATGAGTTGGATAACAAAAATGCCATGTCTACCATGCATAAATTGTCTGTTGTTAATCCTTCTCATAAAGCATGTGGTGTTGCTAATTGTATGACTTGTGCTTTCAATTTGATGTATGCTTATTTTAATGGTAAGCATGTTTCTAGTGATAAGACTACTCCTCGTCAACATATGAATAATAGAAAGCATGATAGGTCTAAGACTGCTAGTCCTTCTAAGGCTAGAAAGGAGACATTTGTGCCTAAGCCTAAACAGAAATTTGTTAAGGCTGTTTACAAGGTCAAATGTTCAGTCATTGAGAAAGTTGAGACCATTAAAATTAAAAATGTTGTTTATCCTGACAAAGGACAATTCTACAAGTATGCCGGGCCCAACCAAGTTTGGGTTCCGAAGAAGGTCTAATCCATTTGTAGTGCAGGGAAGTAAATAGGTGGAACAGGTAGTGTGGATTCTTGACAGTGGATTGTCAAGACATATGACCGGATATAGAGCCCTGCTATCAAATGTGGTTGAGAAAGCTGGCCCACTGGTTACCTTTGGAGATAACAACAAAGGTTTAACTGAGGGATATGGCTGTTTGCAAGCTGGAAATGTTATCATTGACAATGTGTATATTGTGCTAGGTTATTATCAGGAAGCATTATCTAACATATAGCACCAATGACGAGACTTGAGAATATTACGACATATCAGGCACCTGATGCACATTACACTTGGAATTGGACTCTAGTAAGATGTGTACAAATGCACTCCTGGTTGGTGAGTCAAAAGAGGAAGTCAATGCACCACAGTTCATGGACTTTGCAGTTGCAGATCTATTGGACTATGCAATCTCTTCTTCACAATCTCACTTCAGTTTGGTATGAACTAGTGTACTACTCAAGCAATCGTCAAGAACATGGTATGGCACTCTAACTGAGGTTACAGTTTAATATGAACTAGTAGAGTCGTCATATTAATAACTCTCTTATTACTAGGGACAAACATATTGTTTTATATGTGCAGTGAGTTTTAGGAGAAAATCAAACTTCTTTCTACATTAGTGATTTCTTATTTCATTAAAATCTTTTGAAATCACTAGTGTACATCATTTCTCTCAAAATATTAAATGTATAATTTTCATTCATTATAGATCTTAAGTATATTTTATCTCTCTATTGCCATATGTTCTGTGATACAGGTTCAGTCTCCAATGGCTTTCTTTCATTGACAGTCATGAGGTTGAAAACCCACAACATCTATCCTAGACTGTAAAGACAAACACAAAAACAGAACCAACCAACACTCTCTTACCACTAAAATGGAGTATGAGTGAGCGTGAGGGAGATAGTGCCTTAGTGCACCACATAAGGAAGGTTCTGTAGTCAACCCAGTAGCTCTGTCTCCTACAAAGATGAGTAGTATTTTAAACCGAGACAACTGCTAGCCCCCATACATCTTCTCAAAAAGATGTAATGGCTGAAAAGGCACAAAAATAGTTACTAGAGTCATTCTCTCAACAGGGTGCGTCTATTGAAATTTGCCTGTCGGCCAGGTAATCCGTTGTAGTGTCACCACCTCAAACATAAAAAATTCTTGATACATAAGGAAAGGTCACACACACAAAGGATGAGTTGACGAAAACAAGAGTTTCGACCATTTTAAGGTCAGATTCGATTGTTCAAGGTTCGTTAATGGACCAATTGCCTTTACAGGTGTTAGGAGAGGATACTGATCCAAAAGCCATATGTCAGTGGTCAGTGTCTACCTCCCCAGGCTTAAATCCCCTGGATGCATCTGCAGATAGTGGATCTGACATGGGCGCAGATCGGCAACTTGTTGACAATGATTCAGATATTACCTGATGAGTCACAAGGAAATGTCTTCACAGACATTAGAAGGGAACTTTGATCTTTATGCTAAATTCATTGGATCATTGTTTACCTTCCCAGAATTCAAATCTGGAACCCTAAAAGGGAAACTAGCAACTTGTAGATTATGACTCAGATTTATCTGACGAGTCTAACGAGGATGGGGATTTGCGAACTCCCATTACACCACCTGTGACCTCCTTAAGGATGGCTAAGGTGATTTTCCTTGCAGGTACAGCAGAATGTTGGAGCTATGAGAGGAGTGATACACTTGTGAGAATGAGTGTAAACACGAGTGGAGAGAAGAGTGAAACACATGTGAGGTACACTAAAACAGAATCACACACTCACAGTGAGGAAGAAAGATGAAACTACTTGTTATTTCTTTTCCAACCAAGTGATATATGAGAACTCCTTCAGACAACGGTATACATTCCTTCTCTAAAGGGGAGATAAAAGCTTAAGTAATAGTTTGGAGGATTCCTCAACTAAGGGGGAGAAATAGCAGGGAAGAAGAAAAAGATCCTACATATGTACACTACACCATACCATGTTGTTTGTAACTACGGATCCTATTGTACGGGAGAGGTGGTAAACACAAGGTGATTTTCTAGTAAGGGAAGAAGCTGTTTTCCAAAAGGGGAGTACCATTGGTTTTTATCTGCGGATCCTATTGTACGGGAGATGTGGTAAACGAAGGTGATCTTCTTTAAGCAGTTGTTTCTCATAGGGGGAGAAGCAAGAGAGATATGCGCTTCTTAACATGAAATGTGGTTGTACAAAAGAAGATGAAACTACTTGAAGATATGTTCAGTCTAGAGGAACATCTATTTGGAATCTGGAAAATGTTAAATGTTATCCAGAACTATTCTGCTATTTACTTTGCATTTCTGTTTATATCTTTTTCTTATTTGTTAGTTGAGTTATCCTCTAGGTATTTGTTGTTATTGTCTAACAAACAAATAGGGGGAGATTGAAAGGCATATGTCATAGCCTATTTGTTTATTCGAGGATATAACTCAACTCAAATAAGAATGTAACAAGTAAATAGTGGATATACCATCAAAGAAATCTCACAAAGTAACATCCGTCAAAGGATTCAGAAACAAGGTTCATCTACAGAATTGAGGAATTACTTCACTGGAAGAAGTTCAAGAAATTGATCAAGCCTCAGTGATATAAATCAAGATTGTGGATTTAATCAAGTGACAGAGATCTTGTCAGGGTATCAATTAATTACAAGGATTTAATCTGAAGAAAATCAAGTGATCAAAGTCAAGACATGAAGAAACGTCACGAAAGTTAGTCACTCATGAACCAGATAGTACATCTAGTGTCAACATTGAAGTGGTGGAATTGATTCATAATTGACAGTGATTATCAGAAGATTTTCAGAAGAATGGTTGCTGTTCAAGAGTAGTATTAATTCTCTATTAATTAATTAAGTCATATAATTTAATTAAGAAAATAAATTAAATCTGCAAAGATTAATTTATTGATTAATTGAATTAATTGATTAATTAATTCTGAATTAATATTAAGAATTTTCAGAATTATAATTGGATTAAAATCAGTTTTAACTCAGTAAGACACTTGAAATTGAACTGGCATGACAATCTGGATTGTCATACCGATTGTCATGCCATGCCATTTTCAATAGTCTCACCGAAAGTTATACTGGGAAGAGGATTGTCTTGCTAGTTCATTTTGATTATCATGCTAGTTCAGGAGATAGTCATACCGATTGTCTTCCTAGTACAAGTGATTGTCATGCTGATTGTCATGCCAGTTCATTTCAGTTCTGTTGATTAATACTTAAAGACAGAAGCAGCAGACTCTCAACAATCATCCAAAATCAACAACTCAAGAACAAAAGAAAAGCAGCCGAGCACAATATTTCATTTTCATCTGCTAAATTCAAGATCACAATTTCTAGCTAGTAAAGTTAAATCCAAACCACTAGAAATCATTATCTTGTTCTTGTGTAACTATATAGCGGATCATAATCCCTAGAACTTAAACTCAAATTGCGTTTAGCATTTGAATCTTTTTATTACAAAAATAGAAAAAGTTCATGTTGAATTTATTCTAGATTTGTGATATTTAATTTGAGATTAATCCCTTGTAATTGATATCGTTGTTGTAACACCTTTCAAGTTTAATAAAATTTTTATTTAACTTGAATTTTGTTTCAATTTTTTATTCCGTACTAAATTCGATTATTCGGTATTGTTTGTATTCAACCCCCCTTCTACAAACACATTGGGACCTAACAAAAACAACATTGATCACCACAGTAATTTTCATCATTCATATGGAGTGTAAGTGTGTGCTTTAAGCTAAATATCAGACAAAGAGTAAAGTATGATTCACTTCAGTACATCTTAGAAATAAGGCATAACTAAGAACTTTGCTCAAAATCTGTCATTAGTCTGAAGTCTACTATAGAATGAGTTCATGCATGAGTCCACCTCAACTGTTTTGTGCTCATTTTATGCATCTTTTGATATTCTTTTTCACAGGCGCTCCTCAGTGTAAGTGAGTCACAACTGCTTATCAGAATTTATACTATTATCAGAGTATTTCTCCAGTAATCAGAGAATGTGAAAAGTCACCAAGAAAACTTTATTTTGCTTTTCTAATGCATATTACCTAATACCAGCAATGCACTTGGGTCTTTCCTTCCACATACATTTTTCTCTAGATCTCAAAGGAGTACCTGATATTTATTTCTTTTCTTTACTTTTTCTTTTGATAAGTGAGGCCTATCAGCACTTAGTACATCCATAAGATTTACTAACATCAGAACTTAACAGATAAGAAGTACTATTCTAGTTTTTGACTTAGTAATAAGATACACAGAGTAAACCTAACCAAGCTCAATATCAGAATTTGCTTGTGTTAAAAGATTTCCACATAAACAATTACTTCAAACATGGGATATTTAGTATATTAGAGACTACTAGGTCAACATCTAGCACATTTATCCTCATTGGATTGAATAGTCACATAAACATTCATATCACTATCAGAGTTTAGAAATTCATATCAGACAACAATCAGCAGTTAGGTAAATTTCAATTTAAGCACAGATTACATAAAGAGAGTAATATCTGTAAATACTGATCATAAAGTCTGATGTATCAGAACATAAACTAAACAAATTTAGAGAAAGAACCTGAAACCATTCCAAGTTCATTTACCAATCTTGCAAAAGTAGCTTCACACAGTGGTTTTGTGAAGATATCTGCTAGTTGTTGATCAGTTGGAACAAAATGCAATTCCATTGTACCTTCCATCACATGCTCCCTTATGAAATGGTACCTAATGCTGATGTGCTTTGTCATTGAGTGCTGAACTGGATTATCTGTCATAGCAATAGCACTTTGATTATCACAGTAAATGGGTATTTTAGAATATGTTAACCCATAATCCAGTAGCTGATTCTTCATCCAAAGAATTTGTGCACAACAGCTTTCTGCAACAATGTACTCTGCCTCTGCAGTTGATGTGGAAATTGACTTTTGTTTCTTGCTAAACCAAGAAACTAATCTGCCTCCAAGAAATTGGCAGTTTCCACTTGTGCTTTTCCTGTCAATTTTGCACCCTGCAAAATCTGCATCTGAGTAACCTATTAGCTTAAAGTCTGATTCCCTAGGATACCACAATCCTAGATCAGCTGTACCCTTAAGGTACTTGAAAATTCTTTTCACAGCTATTAAGTGAGGTTCTCTTGGATCTGCTTGAAATCACAAAGACAAGTAGCATACATAATATCAGGTCTACTTGCAGTTAGATAGAGTAGAGAGCCAATCATACCTCTGTAATCAGTAATATCTACTGATGTACCAGTATCCTTATCCAATTTTGTTGCAGTGGCCATATGAGTGGATGCACTTAAACAGTCTTACATTCCAAATTTCTTCAACAAATTTCTGGTGTACTTAAATTGACAAATAAAAGTTCCTTCTTCATTCTGCTTGACTTGAAGACCCAGAAACTAGCTAAGTTCTCCCATCATACTCATTTGATATCTTGACTGTATTAGCTTGGAAAACCTTTTACAAATTCTGTCATTTGTAGAACCAAAAATGATATCATCAACATATATCTGCACCAAAAGTAAGTCCTTTCCATGGTAGAGATAGAATAAGGTTTTGTCAATAGTCCCTCTGTTAAATCCACTTTCCAGAAGAAACTGAGCTAATGTCTCATACCATGCTCATGGAGCTTGCTTACGGCCATAAAGTGCTTTATCAAGTCTGTAGACATGATTAGGAAATTTTGAATATACAAAACCTGGAGGTTGTTCAACATATACTTCTTCTTCCAATTCTCCATTAAGAAAAGCGCTTTTTACATCCATTTGAAAGACTTTAAACTTTTTGTGAGCAGCATAAGCCAGAAATATCCTTATGGCTTCCAATCTAGCAACTGGTGCAAATGTTTCATCATAATCAATTCCCTCATGTTGAGAATATCCTTTTACAACCAGCCTTGCTTTATTTCTTTCAATTATGCCATCACTATCAGTTTTATTTCTGAACACCCACTTTGTACCAACAACAGATCTATTATTTGGTCTTGGCACTAGGGTCCAGACTTTATTTCTTTCAAATTCATTTAACTCTTCCTACATTACTTGCACCCAATCAGCATCTTGAAGAGCTTCTTCCACTTTCTTTGGTTTAGTCTGATAAAGAAAAGAATGATAGAGACATTCATTTGATGTTGTTGTTCTAGTTCTAACACCTGCTTCAGGATTTCCAATAATCAAGTCAGATGTTTGTGCTTTAGTCCACTTTCTTGCAGATGGAAGGTGATCTCTAGAACTGGATGCTCCCCCATGATCCATGATGTCTCCATCAACATTTTCTAATACTCCCCCTGAAATTATGCTCTCTGAGTTGGATCCTTCAAAATTTGAGTTTCCAGAATTATCAGAACTTGATGAATCAGAACTTGAAGAGCCTGTTCTAGGTTCTGATACTTCTTGAGTTGTGGTTGGATCTTCAATATGCTCCCCCTGCACAGGTGCATTTTCCTTTGGCGTAGTCACCACAGTTTCAATAACATCAGAGTTTAACCCATCAGAGTTTGTAGTATCAGGATTTAGACTATCAGAATTTACAGAATCAGAATTTAAAACTTCATTCTCAAATCTCAGCTGATCATGATCATTGAAATCTTCAAGTCCAGTAATCTTCTTATCATCAAACTAGACATTGATATATTCCATGACAACCCTTGTTCTTAAATTGTAGACTCTGAAGGCTTTTGTGGAAAGTGGATATCCAACAAAAATTCCTTCATCAGCTTTTAGATCAAATTTGGATAGCTGTTCAGGATGAGTCTTAAGAACAAAACACTTGCATCCAAATACATGAAAGTACTTCAGATTTGGCTTCTTTTTCTTCACCATCTCATATGGTGTCTTTCCATGCTTGTTGATAAGTGTTGCATTCTGAGTAAAACAAGCAGTCTGCACAACTTCAGCCCAAAAGTAGGTTGGTAACTTTGCTTCATCAAGCATAGTTCTAGCAGCTTCAATAAGAGTTCTATTCTTTCTTTCAATAACTCCATTTTGCTGTGGAGTTCCAGGAGCAGAGAATTCCTGCTTTATTCCATGGTCTTTGCAAAACTCTTCCATAATCATATTCTTGAACTCAGTGCCATTATCACTTCTTATGATTTTTACAGAGTTTTTGACCAATTTATCCAGTTATTTGACATGATCAATCAAGATAAATGCAGTCTCACTTTTTGTGTGCAAGAAATACACCCATGTGTATCTGGTAAACTCATCTACTATGACCATAGCATATTTCTTCTTTGCAATAGACATGACATTCACTGGACCAAATAGATCAACATGTAGTAGGTGATAAGGCTCAAGAATTGAAGATTCTGTCTTGCTCTTGAATGAAGATTTTCTTTGTTTTGCCTTTTGACATGAATCACAAAGGCCATCAGGAGCAAATACTGATTTTGGCAGTCCTCTCACAAGATCTTTCTTGACTAGTTCATTTATATTGTTAAAATTTAAATGAGAGAGTTTCTTGTGCCAATCCCAGCTTTCTTCAATTGATGCTCTGCTTAACAGACAGATTGCAGAACCATCAGAACTTGTTGAAAGCTTGGCTTCATAAATGTTTCCATGCCTGTATCCCTTCAGAACAACTTTTCCTATAGATTTGCTTACAACTTCACAGTGTTCTTCAAAGAAATCCACATGATAACCTCTGTCACAAATTTGACTAACACTCAGCAGATTGTGTTTAAGTCCTGAGACTAGAGCTACTTTTTCAATGATGACATTCCCAAGATTGATATTTCCATATCCCAGAGTTTTTCTCATGTTGCCATCTCCATAAGAAACTCCTGGGCTGGCTTTCTCCACAAAGTCTGATAGCAGGGCTTTATTTCCAGTCATATGTCCTGAACATCCACTGTCCAGAACTAGGATGTTTTTCCTGTTGCCCTATAGTCACAAAAACCACTAATGATTTGTTTTAAGGACCCAGACTTGCTTGGATCCTTTGGCCTTATTAAGTTTGTTAGCATTTGCAGCGGATTTAACTTCAGAGTTTATGCTAACATTTTTCATATCAGATTTTACAGTATCAGACTTTGCATCACTAGAAGGAATAATGCTAACTTTCTTTAAAGAAGGTTTTATTTGATAATAATCATAGTACAAACTATGATATTCTTTACAAGTATAAATGGAATGCCATAAACTACCACAATGAAAATAAGGATTTTGTGGTTTAAACCTAACAGTCTGACTCTTAACTCCTGATTTAGGAGGTAAAGAGTTATATCCTTATTCTTCCTGCAAAAAGAAGCAAGATGGTTAGTGTTTTCATAGTTATTGCATTTCTTTCTAGGAGCATTAGGAACAGACTTATAATTATTGCTTTTATTCACACCTTCCTTTCCATTCCTATTTTTCCTAGGTGGCTTTACCTTGTTTACATTCTTAATCTCTTTCAGCTTATACTTAAGCTACTTCTTTGTCATTAAGCCTATGTTAACTTCAGCTGGTTTATCCTGTTTTAATTTGTCAGAAGTTGACTCTGCCTTAACTTTTGTATCATTATCTTTCATCTTTTCAGAATCAGACTTTACAGTTTTAGCTACAAACTTAACAGGATTTACCTTTGGCTTAGTAGTCTGTTTAACAAAAATTGGCTTAATTTGTTCAATTCCTATTTCACTTTTATCATCTCCATAACCTAAGCCCTCTTTCCAGTTTCCACCACTTAGAAAATTCTGTGTTGTTCTGCCAGAGTTAGTCCAAGTCCTGATAGTCTCTCTTTCCTTTTCTAACTCAGTTTTTAGAGATTGATTCAATTTTAGCACTTCATCTCTAACATAAAAAGCATCATCTATATCTTTCTGAGTTTGATGGAACATAACTAACTCCGTTTCTAAATAGTCATTCCTTTTCTTAAAAGCCAGATTTTCAAAACTTAACCTATCACATATTAAAGTCTGATCTCTATAGCTAATGAATATGGTTTTAAGATAAGATCTTAACTCAGTAATATCATCAGTATGAAAAGCATAAGTTGTTTGAGGTACCTTTAACTCAGCAGCTTCAGAACTGCTATCAGCATTTGCCATCAAGGCATAGTTCACCTCATCTTCAGAATATGAAGTGTCTGTCCAGCTTTTCTTCTTTGTGACAAGTGCCTTGCCTTTGTCACCTTTTCCTTTCTTGCAATCAGGAGATATGTGTCCTTTCTCACCACAATTATAGCATTTAACATTTGAGTAATCTCCTTTGTCAGGCTTTCCTCATTTGCTTTCATATTTTCTGAAACTCTTCTTATCAGAACTTCCACTTTTCCTGGAAACCTTCTTTCCCTTTCTGAATTTCCTGTAGGCTATCTTTGTGATACCCTTCACTATAAGAGCACACAATTTCATCATCTTTTCATCAGCATCCATCTCAGATAGACTTTCAGTTTCTGAATACTCATCATCATCATCACAACTTGATGAATCTGAATCAGACTTTATGATGAGAGCCTTTCCTTTTCCTTTCTTTGAGGCAGCCACTTTGGGGGATTCCTCCTCAGCCTTAAGAGCAACTGTTCTTGACTTTCTCCCATGCCTCTTGCTTCTTTGACCCATCTTAAGTTCATGAGTTTTGAGCATACCATAAATTTCATCAAGAGTAGTTTCATCAAGAGCATAGTTGTCTCTTATAGTAGTTGCCTTCAAATCCCAACTTTCAGGAATAGCTAAAAGGAATTTAAGATTAGAATCTTCAAGATCATATTCCTTATCCACCAGTGACAGATCATTCAAGAGTTTGACAAATCTATCATATAAACCAGTTAATGACTCATCAGGTTTTGAGTCAAAGTGCTCATACTCTTGAGTGAGTATAGTCCTCCTGTTCTTTTTAATTGCATCAGTTCCCTGGCATCTTATCTCCAAGGCATCTCATATATCCTTTGCAGTCTTGCAGTTAATTACCCTGTTTGACATGACATTATCAATGTCACTATGCAACAAATGCCTTACCTTTGCATCCTTGGAAATAGATGAGATATCTTCAGCTGTATACTCACTTTTCTCCTTTGGTACAGTCTTTGCTGGCTGATCTGCAACTACAACATAGAGCTTGGTTGGCTTATGTGGTCCTTCATTAATTTTGTCAAGGTATTCTGGATCTGTAGCTTGCAGAAACATAGCCATCCTTACTTTCCATATGGGATACTCAGAAGGTCTCAGCATGGGAACCCTAATAGTCTCATATCGACTGTGAATTAGAGTCTTTGGAGTTTCTTCAGTTTTGGTGGGCTTGGTTGGAGTTTGTTCTTCTTCAGACATGATTATTTTGGATCTTTACTGTATATGTGTTAACAGATTAGCTCTGATACCACTTGTTAGGTCACACACACTATAGAAGGGGGTTGAATACAGTGTATAATACAATCAAATCGAATTAAGAACACAAGTATATAACAAAGAATAATCTTATTAATAAAACAGTATTGTAATGGAACCGTTCTCTCTCAGTGATGAACAATATCACTAAGAGCTGCTAGAGTTACTATGAATAATATTCTCGATAACAATAACACTTCTAGTGTAAACCCTATGTTGTGTTTATATACCATATAATTACAAGATAATCTCTAATTGATATCGAATATAATTCTGTATCCTAACATATATCAATTAGTTATCTTTTCCTCCAAGTCTTCTATTCTTCATAGAATTCTTCTCCATGCATATCTCTTCTTGTTTTAGTCTTGATCTTCTTTCCCTTCAATCAGCCGCCTTTCTTATCTGAAAGTCTTCTTAAGTCCTGATATTACCTTCTGATGAATATCTTCTGATATCTTAAGTTCTGATAACTTAAGTTCTGATATCTTAAGTTCTGACTTCAGTATAAGTACTAATTTCCAGTTAAGTCCTGATTTGTCCTGTTAGTCAAGATCTGAAAACTAAACACAAATCATTATTAGACATGACATCAAAAATATATCTAACGTATAAATACATGGAAATTCATCGTTGGATCCTCATAACTTCATCTAAAGAGTAAAAAAATGTAGTAATATGGCATATAAAAATGTGATTGGAGATACCCTTAGTATAGATACGTATCACATAAAAAATTATATATTACTTTTAAAGATGAAACCAATCGAAACAATATGTAGTACTCTTATTGTTATCATTATTATACACGTACTCCTATATAACATAAAAAATATTAACTATAATTCATTACGGAGGTAAAAATGTTAATTTTGTATAAAATCGGGCATATATAGATTACACAGCGAGATGAGTGAGTAAATCATAATTTCATTTTATTCAGTTTGACTTGTGTGTTTGTTGAGTCAAAAGTATCCGGTTTAATCCGGGAGTACATGGAATGAGTACTCGAATTAAAAAAATCAAATATATTAAAACTTTAACTTTAAAAATAATTCATTAGGTCATATCCAAGCATTCCTCTATTTCAAAATAACTTATCTTCAAATTTCACCTTTTTTACTTATATTTCCATTTCATCTCCAACCATTCCTTCAAATTTTACTCTAAATCTACTTAATCACTATGGGCAATAATTAAATAATTTTAAAATACACAGGGAGTTGGACCTGCATGATATAAAAATATGTGAGAGGGTTTATTCTAAAACCAATATCTTCATATCTACAGTGTAACTCCAAATTTGGAGTTGCACGGTGCTTTCCTTTTTCTATAAAGATAGGGAAATTCATCGTTGGAGCCTCATAACTTCATCTATAGAGTAAGAAATGAAGTAATATGGCATATAAAGATGTGATTGGAGATACCCTTAGTATAGATATGTATCACATAAAAAAATATATATTACGTACTCCTAGATAACATAAAAAATATTAACTATAATTCATTACGGAGGTAAAAATGTTAATTTTGTATAAAATCGGGCATATATAGATTATACAACGAGATGAGTGAGTAAATTTTGTAAAACTCTTAAATAATTAAGGTAATTGTGTAGGTTTAATATTTTTTTACCTTCTATATATTTTTAAACTTCTTAATGTTTAACCCGAGTAGATACAAGTTTGGCCCAAGCTAGACTCAAAATCGGGTTTTATCCGACTAAAGAAAAATTAGCTCGTGAATAAGTTCATTTATGTGTACTCGGTCGATATCTTGGCTAAAACGTTCGAGTTTTAGAACAATAAATTGGATTAGTCGAGCAGTGACACAGAAAAATAAAATACAAAATTTGATTTAATATAAATAATATATCAAATGTGGTGTATTTCATTACTTGTTATTAAGTATATTTCTAAAATAAGAAAATTAGTGCTGAAAGTTTTATTAAATTAGACAATATTCATTTTTACACCTTCATTTTGGAAAAAATATTTTTTATCATTATATTTTTCTGAGTGTACTTCATTTGTTATTATCTTCTAAGAGAGAATGTCGGTTTTTTTATTAGTTCCAAAATATTTTACACTCTTATTAATTTACCCGCCATTTTTCAATTTGTTTCACTCATCTCACATTTATAAATCCACTTAGTCAACCTAAGTGTTAACAATTGAGAATTGAGACGAATTAGTAACGAATATGCTCTCGTTTTTTTACTCTTCATTTTTTTAATCTCAACGAAATAAATAGGGATGAGACTTAACGCCGTTCCTCCTGACATCGATTGATCCCAACCCTGTTCAGGTCAGGGATTTTGAGAAGTTTTCGGGGGCGGGCCTAGCAACGAGAAAGGTTTTATAAAATTTCGGGGATCGGGCGGAGTCTAGGATTAGTGTCTCCCCGCCCCATTTCCCCGACCCTGATTTTATATACATATTTATATTTATATATTATATTAAATTAATTATTATAAAAATATTAATAAATTATTATTTTATTCGTAAAATAATCTAAAATTTTATTGATCATTTTTTATATTATAATTTCAAATATTTGTCTAATTTTTAATTTGTCATTTCTTTATATTGTAAATCAATTTTAATGTGATTTAATTTTAAAAATATAAGATATTACTAATGTTTTTGTACAATACGAATTAGTTGATTGTTTTTTAGAACAAAATAAAATAACATAAATATTATTTTTAATTATATCCAGAATCCCCGCCGGATTCCCCCATTAGGGTGAGGATTGGAAAGGAATAAAATCTCCGTTTAGGGTGTAGGGTAGGTTCGAGGATCAGATCCTGATCCCGAAGTGACCCAGTGCATATCCCTACAAACAAACTACAAGTATTTCTGCTAAAATAGTATATAACTACAAACTACAAACTAAGTATCTAATATCAAAATTATCGAGGGTGACCGAGAATCGACTTTATGACAAAAATAAGTTTTTCACCACTTAAGTTATCTATATGTACGAAAAGAAAAAAACAAAAAAAAATAGTGATTACCTTTATGCCATCTCATTTTCATTGCATATTAATTTATTTAAATTTTTATGAAATGTAATTAAATTTATAAAAATGTGTGATTCATTATTACGTAATTGTTGTATGAATGTAAAATAAAGTTAAAATAATCATTTATCGAATTCAAAAATTAATTTCTTATAGGCACAAGTTCGTTCGAGATAATATATTGATATAAATACATACATGTGCCTCGCACGGGCTTTTACGCTAGTTATACTATAATAACCCGTAAATGACCTATAATTTGGTATGTTTTTTTGGTTGGTTTGGTTATTCCTATTTATGATCGTTGGATCTTTTTAATCAAGTGATCAGGATCATTAGATTCAAATATTAAAAGAAAACTTCTGGTTCGAACCCCGCTAATAACAAATATTTATATTATTATTTATACACTACTAAAACTCTAGCAACATCAAATATTTATATTATTATTTATATACTACCCAAGATTCAGGTACGAATCATGTTAACAACAAATATTTATATTATTTTTTATAAATATACTAATAAGATAATAATAAAAAGAAATTTATTATAAATTTAAATAATATAAAAATATAATGAAAATCTGTGCATCGCACGGGTTGAAAAGCTAGTTATATATAATAATGTATTCAATATTTTCTTATGTTTATTTTATAAATTTTTATTTTTATATTCAAAATGATGAAAAAAATATTTATTAATAATAAATCATAATTTTTAATTAAATAAAAAATAAATATGATTTTTTTTTTAAATTAGCAGAAATATTTGCACCATACTAAATTCTTGTCTCGTCCTTTATGATCTTTGATTTCGTACTTGTTTAGTAGCATTATTATATTATTCGCGTCATTGTTTATTATGCTTAAATCTTTATTGATCTTCCTACGTATCTTTGACATATTCTTCATAAAACTAGCAATATGCCCGTGCTACGCACACGGGTTTAGTTATTTTCGTAATTATAAAAGAATGAAGTAAGAAATAAAAAAAAAGATTTTTCTTAAATTATATTCAGTAAAAAGAATACTAATAACTTGAATAATGATTAGCGGATAAATGATAAAAATTGATGTTTCCGCCACGATCACGGATCCAATACCCCAACTTCGAACGAAATAACTTTTAGACCATGTTTCCTTTTCGATCCCCAATAATGTGATCGTGACACACACATGTTATATTTTTATCTTTTAGATTTAAGTAAATATAACAATAAAATTTGAAATTTTGATTTTTATCTGATTCGAACCGAAATCGAAATGAGGTTCGTGCTTTCGATTCACCTAATTTAATAAACCGAGATTCATTGTTTGATTTTGACTTTATCTTAAACCAACTCGCTGCCAAACTGAACCACATATATATAATAAAATGTTAGATATATTTGTGATGTCATGTCTAATCTGTTGTGTTTAGTTTCAGAACTTAATATCAGGACTTACTGGAAATCAGAACTTACTGAAGTTAGAACTTATATCAGAACTTAAGGCCATCAGGATTTATATCAGGACTTAAGTGTGGGTACCTCAGATAAGGAATGCGGCTGATTTACAGGAGAGGGTCTGGACTAAAATAATAGAAGATATGCATGAAGAGTCGGATAGCTAGAAGACTTGTAGAAGATAATATCTGATTGATATATTTTAGGAGACAAAATTATATTCAATATCAATTAGAAGATATCTTGTAACTGTGTGCTATATAAACACAGCTTAGGGTTTACACTATAAGTGTTATCATTCACGAGAAAGATTATACGTTGTAACCTAGCAGCTCTTAGTGATATTGTTCATCACTGAGAGAGTAGTTTAACCTAATTTGTAGCAGAGCTTATTGAATAAACTTGATTACTGTTACATACTTGAGTTCTAAATCGATTTGATTGTATAAACACTATATTTAACCCCCTTATATAGTGTTGTGTGGCCTAACAAGTGGTATCATAGCTATGGTTGAAACGGTCCATAACAATCTCAGATGGGCTCCAAAAGTGACCTAGGAAGAGGCAGATGGGCTTGCCCCAGAATGGGCTCAAGGAAAAGGCGGACGGGCCTTCCAGTATGGGCCTAGGGGGAGCAGATAGCCAGATGGACTTTCAGTATGGGTCGAGAGGGAGCCTGGTCACACTGAAGGAAGCAGAATCGACAGGTGTCGAACCCGATGTGTGAAGGGGGAGATTGTTAGGAGTTGTCCCACATCGTTTGTGGGAGGGGCAGTTTTCTAGAATATAAGCAGCTAGACAACTCCAATTAGTGAGGCCTTTTGGGAGGTGCCCAAAAACAAACCCGTGCGGGCTCGGCCCAAAGCGGACAATATCATATTAATGTGGAGTTAGGTATGCTCAGCAAGCCCAACAAGTGGTATCAGAGCCTCTCTGTTGATTTACAAATAATGAGATCCAGTTTACAATCATGTTCTAAGAAACACAGACCCCACCTAAGCCCACCAAAACTCAAGATACTTAAAACAATCAAACTCACAGTCGATATGAGAGTATTAGGGTTCCCATACTGAGAGCATCTGAGTATCCTATATGGAAGGTAAAAATGGCTATATTTCTGGAAGCCATAGATCCAGAATACCTTGGTAGAATTAATGATGGACCATATAAGCCTACTAAGCTTTCTGTTGCAGTTGCTGATCAACCAGCAAAGATGATACCAAAGGAGAAAAGTGAGTACACAACTGAAGACATCTCATCTATTGCCAAGGATGCAAGGGTAAGGCATCTGCTTCATAGTGCAATTGACAATGTTATGTCAAACATGGTAATTGGATGCAAGACTACAAAGGAGATATGGGATGCTTTGGAGACAAGATGCCGGGAATTGATGCAATAAAAAAGAACAGGAAGACTATACTCACTCAAGAGTATGAGCACTTTGACTCAAAAGCTGATGAGTCATTAACTGATTTATATGACATGTTTGCCAAACTCTTGAATGATCTGTCACTGGTGGACAAGGGATATGATATTAAAGATTCAAATCTAAAATTCCTTTTAGCTCTTCCTAAAAATTGGGATGTCCTTTCTGAAACTACTCTTGATAAAATTTATGGTATGCTCAAGACTCATGAACTTGAGATGGATCAAAGGAGCAAAAGGCATGGAAGAAAGTCAAAGACAGTTGCTCTTAAAGCTGAGGAGGAATCTCCTAAAGTGGTTGTCTCAAAGAGGGGCAAATGAAAGGCTCTCATCATACAGTCTGATTCAGAGTCATCATATTCTGATGATGATGATTTAACATCTGAAAATTTATCTGAAGTTGATTTTGATGCAGAGATGATGCAACTGTGTGCTCTTATGGTGAAGGCTATCACAAAGATTGCCTACAAGAAATTCAGAAAGGGCAAGAAGTTTTCAAGGAAAGGTGGAAGTTCTGAAAAGAAAGGGTTCAGAAAGTCTGAAGGCAAAGGAGGAAAGTCTGACAGAGGAGACAACTCAAATGTCAAATGCTACAACTGTGGTGAAAGAGGCCACATCTCTCCTGACTGCAAGAAGGAAAAGGTGATAAAGGCCAGGCACTTATCACAAAGAAGAAAAACTGGGCAGACACTTCAGATTCTGAAGATGAGGTGAACTATGCCTTAATGGAAAATGCTGATAGCAGTTCTAATGCTGCTGAATTGAAGGTACCTCAATCAACTCTTGCTTTTCATATTGATGATATTTCTTGAGCTAAGATTATACCTTAAAACCATGTTCATTAGTTTTAAAGATCAGACTTTAACAAATGAAAGATTAACATCTGAAAGTCTTGCTCTTAGAAACATAAATGACTACTTAGAAAAATAGTTAGTTATGTTCCATCAAACTCAGAAAGAAAGAGATGAGGCTTTGTATATTAGAGATGAAGTGCTAAAATTGAATAAATCTCTCAAATCTGAACTGGAAAAGGAAAAGGAGATAATCAAAACTTGGACTAACTCTAGAAGAACAACTCAGAAAATCTTAGAAAATGGAAATTGGAAAGAAGGTCTAGGTTACCTAGATGATAGAAAAGAAAAGGAAACTGTGTCATCTAAACCAAACTTTACCAAGAAAGCTGAAAAGCCTAAAGTAAATCCTGTTAAATTTGTAGCAAAAACTAATGTGTCAAAATCTGAAAAGATGAATGATTCCAAAACAGAAGTCAAAGAAAAGTCAACTTTTGACAAATTAAAACTAGACAAACCAACTTCAGTAAACATAGGTTTAATGACCAAGAAGCAGCTTAAGCATAAGCTGAAAGAGATTAAAAATATGAACAAGATAAAGGAAGCTAGGAAAAATAGGAATGGAAAGGAAGGTGTGAATAAAAGCAATAATTATATGTATGTTCTTAATGCTCCTAGAAAGAAATGTTATAATTGTGGAAACCCTAACCATCTTGCTTCTTTTTGCAGGAAAAATAAAGATATAAAATCTTTACCTCCTAGATTAGGAGTTAAGAGTCAGTCTGTTAGGTTTAAACCATAAAATCCTTGTTTTCATTGTGGTAGTTTATGGCATTCTATTTATACTTGTAAGGAATATCATAGTTTGTACTATGATTATTATCAAATAAAATCTTCTTCGAAGAAAGTTAGTGTAATTCCTTCTAGTGTAAATTCTGATGCAAAGTCTGATATAAAGTCTGATTAGAAGCATGTTAGCATAAACTCTGAAACTAAATCCGCTGCAAATGCTAACAAACTTAAAAAGGCCAAAGGATCCAAGCAACTCTGGGTCCTTAAAACTAACCAATAGTGGTCTTTGTGATTGCAGGGCAACAAGAAAAACATCCTAGTTCTGGACATGGATGTTCAGGACATATGACTGGAAACAAAGCTTTGCTATCAGACTTTATGGAGAAAGCTGGCCTAGGAGTTTCTTATGGAGATGGCAACATGGGAAAGACTCTGGGATATGGCTATTTCAATCTTGGGAATGTCATAATTGAGTCAGTAGCTCTTGTCTCAGGACTTAAACACAATCTGCTAAGTGTGAGTCAATATGTGACAGAGGTTATCATATGGATTTCTTTGAAGAACACTGTGAAGTTGTAAGTAATTCTACAGGCAAAGTGGTAACGAAAGGTTACAGACATGGTAACATATATGAAGCCAGACTTTCAATAAACTCTGATGGTTCTGCAATCTGTCTATTAAGCAGAGTATCAATTGAAGAAAGATGGAATTGGCACAAGAGACTCTCTCATTTAAATTTTAACAACATAAATGAGCTAGTAAAGAAAGATCTTGTGAGAGGACTACCAAAATCAGTATTTACTCCTGATGGTCTTTGTGACTCTTGTCAAAAGGCAAAACAAAGAAAATCTTCTTTCAAGAGAAAGACTGAATCCTCAATTCTTGAGCCTTATCATTTACTGCATGTTGATCTATTTGGTCCAGTCAATGTCATGTCCATTGCAAAGAAGAAATATGCTATGGTTATAGTGGATGAGTTCACAAGATACACTTGGGTGTATTTCTTGCACAAGAAGAATGAAACTGCATCTACTCTAACTGATCATGTCAGACAGCTGGATAAATTAGTCAAAGATTCTGTTAAAATCATAAGAAGTGATAATGGCATTGAGTTCAAGAATTCAATCATGGAAGAGTTCTGCAAAGAGCATGGAATAATACAGGAATTTTCTGCACCTGGAACTCCACAGAAAAATAGAGTTGTAGAAATAAAGAACAGGACTCTCATTGAAGTTGCACGAACTCTGCTTGATGAAGCAAAGCTACCAACCTATTTTTGGGCTGAAGCTGTGCAGACTACTTGTTTTACACAAAATGCAACACTCATAAACCAGCATGGAAAAACACCATATGAGATGGTGAAGAAAAAGAAGCCAAATCTGAAATACTTTTATGTATTTGGATGCAAGTGTTTTGTTCTTAAGACTCAACCTGAACAACTGTCAAAATTTGATCTAAAAGCTGATGAAGGAATTTTTATTGGATATCCACTTTCCACAAAAGCCTTCAGAGTCTACAATTTAAGAACAAAGGTTGTCATGGAATCTATCAATGTATCTTTTGATGATAAAAATATTACTGGACTTGAAGATTTCAATGATCATGATCAGCTGAGATTTGAAAATGAAGATGTAAACTCTGATACTGTAAATTCTGATGACCTAAGTCCTGCGACTGTAAGTTCTGACGGGTTAAATTCTGATGTCATTGAAACTGTGCAACTACTCCAAGTGAAAATGCACCTGTTCAGGGGGAGCAAGCTGATGAACATACCACATCTCAATACTCTCAAGAAGCATCAAAACCTGTCACTGGCTCTTCAAGTTTTGATTAATCAAGTTCTGATGAGCCAAATTCTGATAATTCTGGAAACTCTGATTCTTCAATTCCTGAAGGATTCAACTCAAATTCTGAAATTTCAGAGAGCATAACTTCAGGGGGAGCATCAGAAACTGCTGATGGAGACAGCATGGATCATGGGGGAGGATCCAGTTCTAGAGATCAACTTCCATCTGCAAGGAAGTGGACTAAAGCACATAAACCTGACTTAATAATTGGAGATCCTGAAGCAGGTGTCAGAATTAGAACTGCAACAACAAATGAATGTCTCTATCATTCCTTTCTATCTCAGACTGAACCAAAGAAAGTGGAAGAAACTCTTCAAGATGCTGATTGGGTGCAAGCAATGCAGGAAGAGTTAAATGAATTTGAAAGAAATAAAGTCTGGACCCTAGTGCCAAGACCAAAGAACGGATCCATTATTGGCACAAAATGGGTGTTTAGAAACAAAACTGACAGTGATGGCATAGTTATAAGAAACAAAGCAAGGCTGGTTGCTAATGGTTACTCTCAACAGGAGGGCAATGACTATGATGAAACATTTGCTCCATTTGCTAGATTGGAAGCCATAAGAATCTTTTTGGCTTATGCTGCTCATAAGAAGTTTAAAGTCTTTCAAATGGATGTGAAAAGTGATTTTCTCAATGGAGAATTGGAAGAAGATGTATATGTTGAACAACCTCCAGGATTTGTAGATCGAAAATTTCCTAATCATGTCTACAGACTTGATAAAGCACTTTATGGCCTTAAGCAAGCTCCAAGAGCATGGTATGAGACTTTAGCTCAATTCCTTCTGGAAAGTGGATTCACCAGAGGCACAATTGATAAAACTTTGTTCTAACTCAACCATGGAAAGGACTTACTTTTGGTACAAATATATGTTGATGATATCATATTTGGCTCTACAAATATAAAACTTTGTGAAAGATTTTCAAAGCCAATGCAATCAGGATATCAAATGAGTATGATGGGAGAACTTAGCTATTTTCTGGGACTTCAAGTCAAGAAAACTGAAGAAGTTACTTTCATAAATCAATCCAAGTACACCAGAAATTGACTCAAGAAATTTGGAATGCAAGACTGTTCAACTGCATCCACTCCCATGGCCACTGCAACCAAGTTAGATAAAGATACTGGAGCATTAGTAGATATTACTAACTACAGAGGTATGATTGGCTCTTTACTCTATTTAACTACAAGTAGACCTGATATCATGTATGCTACCTATCTTTATGCAAGATTTCAGGCTGATCCAAGAGAACCTCATCTAATAGATGTGAAAAGAATTTTCATGTACCTCAAGGGTACAGCTGATCTAGGATTGTGGTATCCTAGGGAATCAGATTTTAAGATAATAGGTTACTTAGATGTAGATTTTGCAAGATGCAAAATAAACAGGAAAAGCACTAGTGGAAGCTGCCAATTTCTTGGAGGCAGATTGGTTTCTTGGTTTAGTAAGAGATAGAAATCAATTTTCACATCAATTGCAGAAGCAGAATATATTGCTGCAGGAAGCTGTTGTGCACAGATTCTTTGGATGAAGAATCAGTTACTGGACTATGAGTTAGAATTTTCAAAAATACCCATTTACTCTGATAATCAAAGTGCTATTGCTATGACAGGTATTCTAGTTCAATACTCAATGACAAAGCACATCAGCATTAGGTACCATTTCATAAGGGAACATGTGATGGAAGGTACAGTGGAATTGCATTTTGTCCCAACAGATCAACAACTAGCAGATATCTTCACAAAACCAATATGTGAAGCTACTTTTACAAGACTGGTAAATGAACTTGGAATGGTTTCAGGTTCTTTCTCAAAATCTGTTTAGTTTTTGTTCTCATGCATCAGACTTTATGATCAGTGTTTACAGATTGTCTTATCTCCATGTAATCTGTGCTTAAATTGTAATACATTAAAATACTGATTGTTATCTGATGTGATTCTATATACACTGATAGTGTTTTAAATGTTCTGTGACTATTCAATCCAATGAGGATTATTTGTTAAATGCTGACTTAGTAGTCTTTAATAAACTGTGTTTTCCATGTTTGAATTAGTTATTTATATGGAAATCCGTAACACAAGCAAACTCTGATTTTGATCTTAGTCAAATTTACTTTGTATATCTTATTACTAAGTCACAAACTAGATTTTTCCTTCTCATCTGTCTAATTCTGATGTCAGTAAATCTTAAGGATGAACTACATGCTTGATAAGCCTCACTTATCTGAAGAAAACAAAAGAAAAGAAAAATTGAAGTCAGGTACTCCTTTGAGATCTAGAGTAAATATGTGAAAGGGAAGACCCAAGTGCATTGCTGGTATTAAGTTATATGCATTAGAAAAGTAAATAAATTTTTCTTGGTGACTTTTCACATTCTCTGATTACTGGAGAAATACTATGATAATAGCATAAATTCTGATAGCAGTTGTGACTCATTTACACTGAGAAGCCACTGTAAAAAGAATGTCAAAAGATGCATAAAATGAGCTCAAACAGTTGAGATGGACTCTTGCATAAATATATTCTATAGTAGACTTTAAAATTAAAGACAGATTTTAAGCATTTTTCTTAGTTATGCCTTATTTCTAAGATATCTGAAGCTTATCAGACTTTAATCTTTATCTGATCATTTGCAAATGCACACACTCTCACTCCATATGAATGATGAAAATTACTGTGGTGATTAAGTTGTTTCTGACAAACAGTTAAGTATTATTTGCATAAATTCTTAGGACAAGTTCTGATGATAATTCTGATGATTAAACTCTGAAGAAACCAGTCAGTATTTGTGGGAAGAATCACAGAAATAGTCATTCACTTTTTGAGTACAGAAGCCATGTTCCGATGACCATTAAATTATGATAATAGTCAAGTTCTGATGCAAATCCTGATGGAAACTCTGATGCTTACGTGGCATTATTTAAATCACTTGGCTTATTTTTAGTATCAACTGTAACGATTATATTTTGTCAGAAAATAATTAAGTGAGATAAAAACAGTGATAATCATTTGGTTTATGGGTTGCGTGTTTGTTTTGGTAACATCATGTGAGCAATAATTACTGCACGTTTACCATGCCCACTCATTACTTTTTTGACTGTTTCCATGCTGCCAGGTGTAAAAGGTCAGTTCTGCTTCACAAAAATGACCGTTGTCACGTGGAGTGTATAAATAAGAGAGTTAAAAGATTTTACAATCTTTTACCTACTATTCTTATTTTCTAATCTCTCTTATTCTCTCTCACTCTCTAATATTATCTGAAGCTATTTCTTACAGGCATTTTAATAAACACCTTTCATATACACAACTTTCACTTAATTTCTTACAAAAATGGCACCCAAGGACATCATCTTTAATGGAGCCAAGTTCGTCCCAAATAACTACATGGCTATTCTTAGTAAGGATGATGCTCCATCAGATCTTCATTTTATACAAGACTTTCTAGCTCGAAGTGAGATTGGGTATGCTCTGACCCAACCAAAAATACTCTCAGGAATTCAAATACCGGAGTTTTGGAGGAGTGGTGTTTATGATGATGGTGGTCAAGCTGGGTCCCCAAGTATCATCTTCACAACAGGGGAAGATGAGCATCTGGTAACATTGTCAACAGTTCGACAGGCTTTGCACTTACCAGAAAATTGCACTTTCAATGCCTAGATTGAGGAACCACTGTTACAGGGTATGATGGCCAATCTTGGCTATGAGAAAGGTTAGTCCAAGCTGGGACAGCTGAAGAGGCCATACAGCAGAAAGGAGTGGAGCTACTTCTTTGACTGCATCACCAAAGCTTTTGCCAACAAATGCTCCAACTTTGATGGCAATCCTATTATGAGTCAGCAAATAGGGTATGCACTTCTAAATCAAACTCACTTTGATTATGCTACTGCTATTCTTGGTTTTATTGGGGATAGAATGAATGATGACCCAAATACTGTATACTTTGCTAGATTTTGTCAATTAATTTACAATTTTTGTTGTCCTGATAAGCCTCAAAACTATAGTGAGACAATTTAACCTTTTAAACTTGGTAAAAGGGCCTTCACAGACTTATTATCTACTGATAATAAGAGAGATACTAAGACCCCTTCAAGTTCCTACATCAGTAAAACAGTTCTTAGTAAACTCTGACCCCAACACATATACAACCAAATTGCCTGAAGTTGCACCCTCTCAACCTTCATCAGTACCTATAACCAATACTCAACCAGCTCAATCCTCTCAACCACAACCACAACCTACCATCAGAACTTATTTCCAACCTGCACAATCTTCTCAACCACAACCATGTGCTACAACATCTTGACCCAAACCTTCAAGAGCAAAATCTGTTCCTAAATCTCCATCAAGGAGAAGAAAGATGATTCTTAGAGATGAATCAGATAAAGAGGAGCAAGTCCAGGTTCATGCATCAGAACCTGTGACAGTAGCAACTAAAAAGATAACTCCTCAAAAGGAAACTGAAGCTGAGGATTCTGGAATCTTAAAAAGGAAAAGAACTTCAAGTTCTGATGCTGCCCATGCAACACCTTCACAACAAAGGTCCAGATCAAAGAAAATGAGAGCATGAAGGCATATGGCACAACCTCACTCCGAGGAAGGGGATCAAGAATCTCTGATCTCATCAGAACCTATGGTGATTGAAGCTTTTCCACCTCCACCTCAAGCTATATATACTGTTCCAGACACAGTGATTACACCTCTTGTCTCTCCAATCCAAGAACCTGTTATAGTTGAAGATTCAGGATTAAGTCCTGAAGTTGATATTCACAGGCTGAACATACCAACTGTACTATATCTGGAAGCACCAGAAAAGGAGACAACTCCACCTATTTCTCCATTAAATGCTGAAGTTCCTATCACACCAATTTTGGATATGGAAACTAATGAAGTTGTACCAGAATCTCCTACAGCCACACACACACTTGTGTTTTCAGAAGATGATAAGTTTCTTACAAGTTCTGGAGAGTCAGCTCCAGTTAACACTCCAGCTCAAATTCTTGGAAAGGAGGCACTGCTTAAAAAGTTTGTTGAAGAAGATGCTCATGTTCCTTGGGAGGAAACTCACAGAGGAGTTGAATGGACCAAGAAGTGGAATGAGCCTGACTACATTCCAAGCTCAAAAGTTCTGTCAGAACATATTGCAAAAGCTGATGAGTTGTTGGCAAATTCTGACTTCAAGGCTTAACTTAAAGTCACAGCTCTCAGTACTAAGAGTCTTCAAGGTCAACACTCCATTACTCATGCCAAGGTTGATAAACTACAGTAAAATGCTGATAAGCTGGACCTGATGCTCAAGCTAGACAAGAACAGGTTTATCAGACCTATTCATGAAAAAGTAGAGGCTTTTGAGAAAGTTCAAGACAAGCAACAGGCCCAATTGACTGAGGTCCTGCAGAATCAAGCCTCTCAACAAGCTCAACTGAATGAAATCCAATCTTCAGTAGAACTTCTTCTCTCTCTACTACTACCAGATGATGCCAAAAAGGGGGAGAAGGTAGTGAAGTCAAAATGCTCAACTAGTCAAGTATTGAAGAAGAAGGATGATAAAGAAGATGAACAGGGAAACCCTAGCAAGGGAAAGGGTCAAGGGCAAAGCCGCAAAGTTTCTTCAAAGAAACTAATTTCTGATTCTAGCAAATCTTCTACACAGAAGAAGACAAGTTCTGAAGTTGTGAATGCTCAAGTTCTGAAAGCAAGTTTTGATGATTAAAGTCTGATATCAAGTTCTGTTATTCTCATTCAAGGAGGAAGTCAAGACTCTCAGAAGTTCTTACAAACTTTGAAGCTTAAGGGAAGGGAGACTACAGTCTATTATAAAGATCCCAAGATTCAGACACTTGATGAAGAAATTGCTAGAAGATTATTTCTCAAGCATAATCCTGGAATGGATTTAGAGACTCTAAAGGAGGAAGAAGCTAGATTTGCAGCTGAGAAGACAAATCTTAAGTCTAAAGCTTCTAATGCAAAGAAACCTCCAAGGCCTAAGGCAAAAGGCATTGTGATCAAGGAAAGCTCTGAGGCTTTCCAAGGCAAAAGGGAAAGGAAAGATTGATGAACCAAGAAAGACACATGAGATGAAGATTCCTCAAATCCTGATGAAACCAGTGTACAAAATGGTTCAAGTTTTTGATGATACAGCAGTTGAAGATGAAACTGTTAAAACTCTGAAAAGAAGGAAGATAACAGAAGAATCTAAGATAACCTCTGACATAGCTCAAGTTGTTCAGAGTGAAGAACAGCAAGCTACAGAAGAAACAACAAATCCTGATCAAGTCATCAAGACATCAACCTCTGACAAAGCTCAAGTTGATTTGAACAAAATGATAGTTACTGATAAGAAGAAACTCCTATGGAAGAATGTTACACCATCAGATCCTAAGAAAAGTCAACTGCTATATGATTTCATGACTGTTGGATTGAAAGCCAGAGAAGCAAGAGACAGAGCTGGATTAGGTTCTGAAGAAGCCAAGATCAAGACAGGAGTATAAGTACTTACTAGAGATCCATTCTTATTAACTAACAAACCACTTGAGGAAGTTACACAGAAACACCTTGACAAGGTTATATCTGTTCAAGTGGTACTGGATGCTCACGATAAGAGTAATGTCAAAGAAAAGCTGATTCTGTTTCTTGAAGATGGAAGGACATATGGAATGTCAGAATCAGATGTGCTGAACAAATCTCTGAAAGAACTTCAATTCTATCATTATCTTTTGGAGATAAAGTCTGAGATTACCAAGAGATGGTCAAATTTCATAATGAAGACCATAAGGGATAAAGCCAGAATCTCTGGATCAAGGGTTACAAAATTTGTTCCAAATATAGTTGAAGATGATGGAAGTGAAATTCCCATGAAGAAGGATTCTGCTAAACTTGAAGTTATTCTGAAAGAGAAATGTCTGTGCTATAATGAAGACTCACATCATCAAAGAGTAATCAGACTTGGTGATGGATTAGAAAGAAATCACATCTCAGCACTTAGGACTGCAATCTACCAGATTGGAAGTAAAGATGAAGAAATAAAGCAAGTCAAAGCTACATTAGCTCAAGTCTTGAGAAATGCAAAAGAGAAGCTGATATCAAACTTTGTCAAGAATCACTTTGGATTCAGATTGACTAAGTAAAATTGGTAAAAGCTACAAGGACTGTAAGTTGTAGTTAGTTGTTTGAATAAACTCTCATTGTATTTGTACTTAAATGTTTTTGACATCATCAAATCTATTAACTTGTATATTTTTCATAATTTACAAGTTGGGGGTGATTGTTAGATATATTTGTGATGTCATGTCTAATCTGTTGTGTTTAGTTTCAGAACTTAATATCATGACTTACTGGAAATCAGAACTTATTGAAGTCAGAACTTATATCAGAACTTAAGGTCATCAGGATTTATATCAGGACTTAAGTGCGGATACTTCAGATAAGGAATGCAGCTGATTTATAGGAGAGGATCTGGACTAAAACAAAAGAGGATATGCATGAAGAGTTGGACAGCTAGAAGACTTGTAGAAGATAATATCTGATTGATATATTTTAGGAGACAGAATTATATTCAATATCAATTAGAAGATATCTTGTAACTGTGTACTATATAAACATAGCTTAGGATTTACACTATAAGTGTTATCATTCACGAGAAAGATTATACATTGTAACCTAGCAGCTCTTAGTGATACGGTTTATCACTGAGAGAGTAGTTTAACCTACTTTGTAACAGAGCTTATTGAATAAACTTGATTACTGCTACATACTTGTGTTCTAAATCGATTTGATTGTATAAACACTATATTCAACCCCCTTCTACAGTTTTGTGTGACCTAACATAATATATATTTTAAATTATTAGTTATATATTACTTCCTACCTGAACTCCGCAAAAATTGTCATTCCTTAATAAATTTTTTGTACAACAAACAATTTGAATTTACCGTCATTTCATTGTTTACCCACTATGAATGATTGTTGGAAGACTCTTAATTATTTATTTGCACTTGTTATTTATGTACTGCAAGTTTTTGATCATTATTATCGAAGTATTATTATTTTCATTACTTGATTAATACATTGTAATTTATAGGTTATTAATGCATTCAGCTGGGAAGAATTTCATTTCATTTTCTATTAACATCAATAGTTTCTGAAAAACTCTATATCATTGGTCACAAATCGATTAATCCCCTAAACTTAAATATCTAAAACCGCATCGCATGGTTTGAGTTAGTTGAGTTAAAGGTTGGGGGTTGGTTTAAAAATTTTAAAGAACGTATCATATGGTTTGGTTTAAATTTGAACTCTAGTTCGAACCAAATTTGAACGTATAAAATGACTCCACTCCCATATCTTTACTCTATATTTATCTATACTATACTATTATAAGGGGTTGGTTAACATGCCATATCCCTAACATGCTAACACTTTCCAAAATAAAATTTAAACAAATACTCCCTCAGTTCCTTCCAATTGTTTACATTTCTAAGGAAGTGTCCGGTATAAAAAGTATAGTTATGTAACTTATTTTTACAATTTTCTTTTTCTGAATAAAAGTTGAATGTTTTAATTTTTATTCAGAAAAACAAAATTGCAAGAAAAATTACAGAACTATACTTTATATCCACCTTAAAAAACGTGCCGGACACTCTCTAAAAAATGTAAACAATTGTAAGGGACGTAGGGAGTATAATTTTATTAAAAAAATAAATCAAGTATCTAATATAACTACAAACTGTATAAATTCTTATCCAACTTAATATCTAATTGCACTCAAGTTCTTTGCTACCTCTTTTGTTGAAAACCAAACACTTTCAAAATTAATTTTAATAATTTAAATTTTAATATAATAATATAATAAATCAAGATTTTGTTTTAAATTATAATAAATAATAATAATAATCTATCTATCTATACTATACTATCTATACTATATTATAATAGACGAAATATTAAAAGTTTGGTAGTCGGTCGGTCGGTGCTTGCTGAAATTACTTAATTACCCTTACTTAATTATTCTAATTCTAATTACTGGGTCGATCAATTCTAATTTTAATTGATATTAAAGTCACTTCCTCTATCGCTTTACCAATTTCAATTCTATGTTATATCGAACTCTATATCATTATAATTTATATTAAACTCAACTTCTTTTATCAATTTATATTTTAATTCATATCGAGTTCAAAATTATTCTAATTTGTTTATTACTTCAGGCTAAATTAAATTTAAACAAACTAAATGTAATTATTAATATTCAGTTGATATATCATGTGAAGCGGGATAAGATAACGTAATAATACCATCCATCCTCCTAAAAAAATTAAACTAATGAACTTGGATAAACAAAATAATATATATATTATTTATCCAGGATAAAAAATACATTATATAATTGATTCAGACTAACACAAAACTAAAATAAAAATACAATTCAGCCAATAAAAATAAAATCATATATATTAATTATTCAGTCTAAAATAAAATTATCTTAATGATCCAAACTTTAAAAAAATTAAAATTAGACTAAAAATAATTAGTTTGATTTGGTCGGTGTATTGGGCATCGGGCTAAAATAAAATAATATAAACCACTGATCCGAGATAAATAAAATTAATATTAGACTAAGTATAATTCGTATCCTATTGATGCGAATTAAAAATTCAAATTTTATTTAAAACATAATTTTTTTTTAAAATACACATAGAATTATCAATAAAATTATATCGTTCAATCACTAATATTGTATTTTTTAAATATCTTATATGAAATTATAGGTAATCTATTAGGTAATCACCATGCTAAAATAAATTTTTTAAGTTCCGAACATAATGGAGACATTACATTTTTACCCTTAATAAAAAATAATTTCATTATGATTAAACTTTCCAGCTTACCAAAGCTATCACTTTAAATAAGTTTAAATGTTCAAAAAAATTATGAACATATACGTCTACTAATATAATTATTATGAAGTCATATCATTTAAAGTTTTAAATGAACAAAATTAAGAATTGAATTCAATTTTTTTAATTTATATAATATTAAAAAATATATGTGCGATCCGTGCCTCGCACGGGTTTTAACCTAGTACTATTATAAGGAAAAAATGGTTTTGTTTGATTAACTGGTTAACATTTTTCAAAAAACAGGCTAACACTTATCATTTTTCATTAAAAAATAAAAATAAAATTTTACGCTACAGAGCACGTGACTCAATGTATGCTCTCCCTCTCCGCAAAAACATTTTTCGTTCATCATGCGGACTAAATATATATATATATATATATATATATGTAATTAATTTAAAAAATATCATATATACAACTTATACATCCATTAGACCTGCCAAATTTCCCACACCACACTTGCACATCGTTGTCACAGGACTCACTATTAAAAACTTACTCCATTGGTCATTTATATTAAAAACATATTTGGATCGTAAAATTAATAAATAAATTTGAAAAAATAGATTAAATAATTTACATTAAAATTAATATCATAAATTTCAAAAACTTATTTATTTTATTTCATAATTTACCTTTTATGATAAAAGTAAATATAATAATAATATGAAAATATATATTAAAATTAAATCATGCATCGCATAGGTTATATGTAATTTTAAGCGTAATAGGCTATTTTAAGTGTAATAGGTTATGATTGATTATTTGGTTAATACGTTCCTAAAAAATAGTTAGCACGACTTTCAAAAACATTATTAATATTAAAATTTATACTATACTATTATAAGCGAAACATGGTTTCGTGTTGTCGGTTGGTTAACACCTTCCTAAAAGGTATGTTAACACCTTTCAAAATAAATTTTAAACATATATAATTTTATTAAAAAAATAAATCAAGTATCTAATATAACAACAAACTCTATTAATTTTTATCCAACTTAATATCTAATTGCACTCAACTTCTTTTCTAACTCTTTTGCAGAAAACCAAACTGTTATGGATTAAAACTAGTATATATAATTGCTGTATTTAGTATTAAGGAACGTGAGCTTCAAGGCTCGATTTGACTGCTCTTGTGTTTCGTGACTCAATCTGCCTTAACAAGATGCCTACGTACCTTGCTGATTGCCAAGGATCAAGTCAAAAAACGTAGTTCTGATCTATGGGGTGAGACCCCTTATATAGATGTTGAGAGTCCTTGAATTGGACTTAGTATAGGAGACTTGATGGACAAGTCTCATAATTAGAATGGACTTTGGAGTCCTAGATAGTAGGAAACTGATTCCTTATCCTTTTAGGTCCCCTTGAGGCTAATTTATAAGGATTTATATCCTTATCGGGACTCTTCTCAATAGCTGATTTTTCCCTTATTAATTAATTACGAAATTAATTAATAATCAGGGCTTTTGGGCCTTCTTTATTCCATCAGGCCTGATCTGGCCCATCAGGCTTAACCTTTCTGGTCTGAGTATCATATATCTTTTTATTGGGCCTAGCAGCCCATACCTTGCAGTATTTAATTATACTATCATAATTTATTTATCCCTATCATTTGCCCCCCAACTTTTGGGAAACATTGATTAGGTTTCGCAGAAGTTAAATCTATTCGTTCCCTTACAGGGTTTCGTTTTTGCGTAAAGTGTGGAGCGACCTACACATTTACAATGAATCTTCCTTTTATTCAGGAATCATCTTAATTTCCAGGAATTTTTCCCTAATTTTCTGGGATTTTCCCTAATTTTCTGGATTTTTCCCTAATTTTCTGGGATTTATCCTTAATTTCTGGATTTTTCCCTAATTTCCTGGGATTTATCCTTAATTTTCTGGATTTATTCCTTATTTCTGAAAATATTAACACTTTTCAGAAAATATTTAAGGAATTTCCTTATTTGTCTGGATTTTTTCCTTAATTTCTGGGATTTATCCTTTAATTTTCTGGATTTATTCCTTATTTCTGAAAATATTAATATTTTTCAGAAAATATTTAAGGAATTTCCTTATTTTTCTGGATTTTTCCCAAATTTCTGGGATTTTATCCTTTAATTTTCTGGATTTATTCCTTATTTCTGAAAATATTAACATTTTTCAGAAAATATTTAAGGAATTTCCTTATTTTTCTGTAATTTTTCAGATTTTTTTTTATATTAAAATTTCGACCAGGAATCTTGTTCGACCAGGATCCTGGTCGAATTAGCCTCTACTGTGCCTTGGTCGAAGGCTTTTCGAGGAGGATGCTTTCGGTCAGGAGTCCTGGTCGAATTTCGGCCAGGATTTTTCCTTCCTTCCTTCTTTTCCTTTTTTTTTATTTCGACCAGGAATTTTCGATCAGGACTTGCTTCCTTCGGCTAGGATTCTATTTCAATCAGGATTTTCGGTCAGGATCTCTACTTTTGACCGAATTATCCCCTTTTTGATTGCCCAGGTCGACGTTAATTCGGGCTCGAGGATTTCGATCAGGAATCTTTCACAATTTCTGGTAGAATTGGTCCTGGTTCTGGTCGAATTAAGGCCATTTTTTACCTCTGATCGACAGGTTTTCGACCTCAAGCCATTCGACCAGGATTTCTTTATGTTTTCTGGTCGAATGGGTCAGGAATTTATATTATTATTATTTTTTTGTACCTACTTGGATTTAGGCTCTTAATGCTTGGCTAAAACCTGGGCCCGTTGTAACTGGGCTTATTTTCTTATTGGGCCTAGCCTTAATTCTGGGTTTTAATTAGAAAAACCTTGGGCCCATTTTTCTTGGTCCAGCTAGGCTTTGCAATTGGCCCATTGTAACTGGGCTCCCTTTCCACTCCTTTTTTCTTAAACACCATTAGGGCCTCAAACAGGGCTTTTTAAAACACTTGGGCTTTTAGCTGGGCTTAATTTTTTCTAAAATTGGGCCCTTTTTCTAAACTGGCCTTTTTTCTAAGCCCAAATTCCAAATTCTTCTGGGGTTTTTCTGGATCCTTCCAGATTCTTCAAAAAAAATCAAGTTTTCTTCTGATTTTTGCTAGAATTCTCTTGAATTTTCCAGGAATCTCCTGGATAATTCCAGAACCTTCCAACTTTTGGGCCCAAATGGGCTTTTTAAGGCCCATTATCCACTTTTCCTTCCTATATATAGGTGGGGGGAGTATGCATTCACTTCACACTCTTCACTCTTCACTCTTCACTTTTCCTTTCATCTCAAACTTTCTAACCTTCTCCTCTCTCAAATCTCCTCTTTTAGCTTTCCAGGCCTTTTCTAGCTTTACTAAATGGCTGACAAGAGTTCCGAGAGGGCGGCCAAGATAGCCTCGGCTTCAAAACGAGGTAAGGATATCGAGATCCGTTCTTCGTATATGTCTTTAATCGATATGATTAACACTAGGGGGGTGAATATCCCTCCACTGCACATCTCGATTCTTTTAATCATTGTAATACTTGGCACAACATAGTTTCAATAAACTAAATGCTCGTTATAACGTCCTTCCTCCTCTTAGATTAGTTCTAGTCTCTGGTGGTGACCGTACTTGCCACTGGAGACCCGACACTCTCTTCATTTACACAGATGCCCTTAATGCTGGGCTTAGGTTTCCTTTCCACCCTTTTATTCCTCATCTTTTAGCTGATTTACAAATCAACCCGTGTCAGCTTCCTCCAAACGCCTGGAGGAACATTCTATGTTTTATGGTTTGCTGTCTTAGGGAGGGCTTTCCTCTTTCTGTAGCTGTTTTTAGGAAGGTCTTTCAGTGTTATAATAGTTCTTCCAGTATCTGTGGCTGGGTCTATGTCAAGCAAAGGCCCAAAAGCAAACATATCTTTAACAGCGCCTCTATTCCTGATAATAATCAAAATTGGAGGAATAGTTTCGTTGGGTTACGTTGGGAGAATGGTGACTGGGGCACACTTTTTCGATCTTCCTTCGGGAAGGTCAGTGATGGTAGCCTCAAATCCATTCACTTAACTCCTGAAGAAACTATTATTTATAATGGGCTTACTCAGGATGATGGCACCACCACCAGCTGGACTCTCTTAGAGGAGTTTTCCCTGATTCATGTGGGACTATCCTCTGTTTCTCAACAGGGTATTTTTCTTCCCTTCTCAATTTTACTTCATTTCATGCATTATTAACATCACTTATTTTGTCCTTTGCTTTGTTTCAGCTGCTAAGGAGATTAACGAGGACAATGTTCCTTTGGTTGAGGAGACAGCTAGGATGAAGAAAGCTCGGCTCGCAGGCCTAGACACCCGGGGAAAGGCCACGGAGCCTAGCTTTTTGAAGAAGCACAAAGAGCCTATAGGGGAGGCTTCAACTGAAGGAGCTGGGGGCCATAGTGCTCCTATCACTGCTGCTGCCCCTACTGCTGCTGCCACAGGCGCCTTTCAGCCTCTCTGGGGATTCCGCCGAGGGGACACCGTGGTTGGTTCCACGAAACATGCTTGGGATTGGTCCTACTATAGCGTGACTCCAAAGGACTTTACTGACGTGGTGGCCACCCCTGACCTTGAGAGGATTAAGCTTATGGGAGCCCAATCTCTGGCTTCGGTATGCCTTCTCTCTTTTGAACTTATCTTTCATTCTTGCAGTGTTTTCTCGCCTTATACTTTGTTGATTGCTTTGTTTCAGTCCAACGCCTATTTTCAAGGCGCTGTGAGGCAAGCCGAGTCATGGAAGCGGGCTTCTGATAAGGCCGATAATGCCCTTAGGAGGCAACAGAAGAAGTATGCTACCCTGGAAAAGAAGCTCAAGCGCAAGGAGGAAGAACTCGGAGAGTCCAACGCCGAGCTAGTGGTACTTCGGGCGGAGAAGGATAAAGCCATAGACAACTATCTGGACTCGGAGGAGTTTACCCAATCCATGAGGATTAGGGATGATTCAGTCTTTCTCGGGTTTTTAGGACTGGTTGGGACACGGCCCTTGGGACCGTGAACGAGGCTTGTCCTGATATTAACTCGGCGGACTATATCTGCCCTGATGACGAGGCTTTGCTACAGAGGTTTCGTACCCGAGTAGTTGTCTCGGACCATGTTCCTCATGATCCACTCCTTCCTCCTCCCGAGTCTTCTTCCAGACCTGCTGAGGACGACAGCTCTTCTTCCTCCCCCGAGACGACAGAGACATCCAGCGAGAGCGAAGAGGACGATGATATGGATGCCGAGGGCACCTCAGCTCCTTAGAGCTTTTTCAGCCCTGCGTGGCTTGTCTTATTTTCGAGACTTTATTTATCAAATTTCTTGTAATATTTATCTGATCTAATTTTATCACCTTTTATGCTTGCATCCATGCATTTGGTTTTTATTCGTTAGGCCACAAACATACTTTGAAGAACTCATGAATTTCATAAAATTGTCTGGGATTCGTCCCTTACACAAGTCTTCATAATAAAACTAAAACATATAAATCCTAAGCAAGCAAAGCTTCAAGGTGCTTTTCAACCTACTCGCCATCCTGACGAGTGAGAATCGTATCCGGCTGCCCTATACATAGTAAATCTTCAGGTTTTGTGCATGCCAAGTTCTCGGGACTTCAAAACCATCCATAGTCTCTAGCTTGTAGGTTCCTCTACCTTGAACACTCTTGACTCTGTACAGTCCTTCCCAATTCGGGGCAAGCTTCCCTTTTTGTCCTACACCAGATGCTTCTATCTTCCTCAAGACTAGATCACCTTGTTTAAAAAACCTTTCTTTAACCCTTAGGTTATAGTAGAATGAAGCCTTTTTCTGATATTCTACTATCTTTGCATGTGCCCTATCTCGCACTTCATCGATCAGATCCAGGGCTAACCTCTGCCCTTCCTCATTTTCTTCTGCATTGAAAGCCTGAATCCTTGGAGAGGAATGTGATATCTCTACTGGAACTACTGCTTCTGCCCCATATGCCAACATGAAGGGAGTTGCTCCTGTCGTGACTCTACAGGTAGTCCTATAGGCCCATAATATGGGAAGTATCTCGTCCACCCAATTATTTCTTGACTTCTCGATCCTCTTCTTTAATCCATCCAGGATTATCCGGTTTGCTACCTCCGCTTGCCCATTGGCTTGCGGGTGAGCCACAGAGGTGAACCGTAACTCAATTTCATTTTCTTCGCAATACTTCTTGAATTCCTCGTTGTTGAATTGTGTTCCATTGTCAGTGACGAGGATACGGGGAATTCCATATCGGCACATAATGTTTTCCACAGGAATTGTGCAACCTGCTTAGTTGTGATTTTGGCCAAAGGTTTGGCTTCGATCCACTTGGTGAAATAATCAATGGCTACAATCAGAAACTTCCTTTGTGCCGTGGCCATAGGAAAAGGCCCTAGAATATCCATCCCCCACATAGCAAAGGGAATAGGCGAGTTGATAGAGGTCAGCATCTCGGGGGGTTGTCTAACAACTGGTGCATGCTTCTGACAGCGATCACACTTCTTTACATATTGTTTGGCATCAGCCATCATTTCTGGCCAATAAAAGCCTAAACGGGTTATCTTATGAGCTAAGGCCCTGCCCCCCAAGTGTTGTCCACAAATACCTTCATGCACTTCCTCTAGAGCCAAGCGTGCCTCATCGGGCCTGAGACACCTTAAGTAAGGAACCACAAAAGATCTTTTATACAGAATCCCATCTATCAAAGAGTACCTTAGTGCTCGAACAGTTAACTTTCGTGCTTCAGTTGCATCGCTTGGCAACCATCCGGTTTGAATGTGAGCCTTAATGGGATCGATCCATGACGTCCCCAGGCCTATGGGAGCCACAAGCTTAACATCTATGCTTCGCGTATTTAAAACACGGAAGTATACACTTCCTGAACTTTCTTCTATCTCAGATGAAGCAAACTTTGATAGCGCATCTGCCTTAACATTTTCTTCCCTTGGAATGTGTTCAACATGACATTCATTAAATTGGGTCATCACAGCCCTTACTAGGCAGACATACTTAGCCATCGTATCATCCCTTGCCTCAAATTCTCCCTTTACCTGGGATATGATCAGCTTCGAGTCTACACGGACCTTTAAGTTTTTGACTCTAAGTGTCCCAGCTAGACCAAGGCCAGCTATCAGGGCTTCATATTCTGCCTCATTATTTGTGGTTGGGAAGTCTAGCTTCATAGCATACTCAATCAAAAACCCATCAGGGCTTTGCAAAACCAACCCTGCTCCACTGGAGTTTGTTTTTGATGCTCCATCAAAATAGAGAATCCAATATTCTTTTTCATCCTTCTCTTTGCCCCCATTATCGACTCCCTTGTCTTGAGGTATGGCATCTTCCTGCCCCCCGACTTCTTGGTGGGGTATAGTACATTCTACCACGAAGTCAGCTAGTGCCTGGGCTTTTATTGCCGTACGTGGCTTATACTTGAGATCAAACTCTCCCAGCTCTATTGCCCACTTAATCAATCTTCCACTTGCCTTGGGACTGTGAATGATATTTCTCAGTGGCTGATTTGTCAGCACCTCAATCTGATGAGCCTGAAAGTATGGACGCAGTTTTCTCGAAGCCATTACCAAGGCTAGAGCAAACTTCTCAATAGTTGAATAATTCAATTCAGCACTATGCAAAATTTTGCTGATATAGTATACGGGTTTCTTGACTTTCAGTTCCTCCTTAACCAACACCGCGCTCAAGGCACTCTCTGAAACAGCCAAGTACAAGAATAAAACTTCACTCAGAACTGGCTTGGCCAACAATGGGGCCTGGCCCATATACTTCTTTAACTCTTCAAATGCCTTCTGATTTTCCTCACTCCATACAAAGTCTTTGATGTTCTTCAGTGACTTGAAGAATGACAAGCACTTGTCTCCTGACTTGGAGATGAATCGTCCTAGCGCAGCAACCCTTCCTGTGAGCTTCTGAACATTCTTGATAGTTTTTGGTGGTTCCATGTCCAGGATCGCCTTTATTTTATCGGGGTTAGCCTCAATTCCCCTTTTTGAGACCATCAATCCCAAGAATTTTCCAGATCCTACTCCGAAAGCACACTTCGTAGGATTCAACATCATCTTGTGGTACCTCAGGACCTCAAAAGCTTCCCTCAAATGAGTTATGTGATCATTCTTTACTAGACTCTTGACTAACATGTCATCAACATAGACTTCCATAGTCTTACCGATAAGATCCTTAAAAATTTTGTTTACCAACCTTTGATAGGTGGCTCCTGCATTCTTGAGACCAAACGCCATAACAAGATAACAATAAACACCAAAGTCAGTGATGAATGATACCTTTGGAATGTCATCCTTATGCATTTTGATCTGGTTGTATCCGCTAAATCCATCCATGAAACTCAGCATCTCATGTCCAGCAGTGGCATCAATCAAAGTATCAATCCTCGGTAACGGAAAACAGTCTTTAGGGCATGCATCATTCAGGTCAGTAAAGTCTATACACATCCTCCACTTTCCATTAGCCTTCTTCACCATTACTGGGTTTGCTAACCATTCCGGAAATTGAATTTCCTCAATAAAACCAGCCTCTAAGAGCTTTTCTACCTCCTGTTTGATAGCCTCTTGTCTCTCCGGGGCAAAATTTCTTTTCTTTTGTTTCACTGTCTTCCGACTTGGATCCACGTTTAGCTTGTGAGTAATCAGCTCCGGGTCTATGCCTGGCATATCAGCTGCTGACCATGCAAAGACATCACTATTTTCTTGCAAAAATTCCACCAATTGCCCTCTAAGGGGCTCCTTTAACGTGGCTCCAATGAAAGTCATCCTCTCAGACTTCTCGGGGTCTAAAGGAATAGAAACCAAGTCTTCTGCTGGCTTTCCTCTCTTCTCATCATTTTCTCGGACATCCATATCTTCAATAGGAAGAACCTGCCCCCCGACTCCATCCGCCCTCAAAGAGGCCACATAACAGCTTCTAGCCATTTTTTGATCTCCTCTCTCTTCTCCAATCCCGTTTCGGGTGGGAAACTTCATGACTGAATGGTAGGAAGAGGGGACTGCCTTGAAAGCATGTATCCCTGTTCTACCCATGATAGCATTATAAGTTGAACTAGCCTTTACCACTACGAAATCCAGCATCTGCGTTGCTTGCCTTGGTTCCGTACCTATGGTGGTTGGCAACTTGATTATCCCTTCTACAGGACACTCTACTCCAGCAAATCCATATATCGGCATGTCGGTAGGTGTTAACTGGGAATCGTTATACCCCATCCTTAGAAAGGCGTCATGGAGCAAGATATCCACAGAAGCACCATTATCAACAAGAACCCTCTTGACCGGGCTGTTTCCTATTATAGGTGTTATGACCAGCGGGTCGTCATGAGGAAACTTGACTCCCTCTAGGTCAGAATCATCAAAAGCCAATGTTACTTCTGTCCTGGCCCTTTTCGGGGCTTCTCCTACAATATGCATAACCTCTCTAGTATATGCCTTTCTGGAATTTTTGGACAATCCAGCAGCAGTTGGACCTCCAAAGATCGTGTTTATCACATGCCCTCGAGGTCTTGGCCCTCCATAAATGGTGTTTATAACTGGTCCTCTAGGCTGGGGATTTCGCCCCTGATCGTCTTGGTCCCTCCTACGATCTTCAAAGTTCTTCCTTCCACTATTATTCCTGTCCCCTCCTTCTCCAGTGTATTTGTTCAATCTTCCTTTTCGAATGAGGAACTCAATTTCATCCTTCAATTGCCTACACTCATCGGTGTCATGGCCAACATCTTTGTGAAACCTGCAGTACTTGCTCTTATCTAGCTTGGCGGGATCAGCCTTCAAGGGCTTAGGCCAGCGAATATCTCTGTCTTTCTCAATCTCCATCAAAATCTGACTTCTAGGAGCATTCAACTTAGCGTATTCAGTGAACTTTTGCCCAGGTCCTCCCTTCTTGGGGTTGAATCAGGATTTTGTTCGGTTCTAGGATACTTGTCCTTAGCGATATACTCCAGATCAGTTTTTCGCTTCTTGCCTCCAGTGGGCTCATTACTTACTGCGGTCTTCCTCATGCTTTCTTCAACCTTGATATACTTCCCTGCCCTCTCCTGGAGCTGCAACATATTTTCAGGGGGACGTTTGGCCAAGGACATCTTGAAAAACTCATCCCTAGTTCCTTGTTGCAGTGCTATCATGGCTACCTTATCATCAAGGTCTGGGACTTTTAAAGCCTCCTTTGTAAAATGATTCAGGTAGTCTCTCAAAGATTCCTTTGCTCCTTGCACAATACTCATGAGAGATGCTGAACTTTTCTCATGGACTCTCCCACTGATGAACTGCTTAATAAAAGCCTGACTTAACTCCCTGAACGATCCAATAGAGTTTGGGGGCAAGCGACTATACCATCTTTGAGCCATACCCGACAGGGTTTGAGGGAAGGCCCGACACTTTATGGCGTCATTCACGGGTTGCAGCAGCAGTGCATTAGAGAATGTCCTAACATGATTTGCGGGGTCTCCCGTGCCATCATAGGCTTTAATAGTGGGCATCTTGAATTTCCTTGAGATATGGGCATTCATTATCTCTTCTGTGAAGGGTGGAGTTGGATCATCTGGATCTCCAAGGGGAAGGAGATTGCTTGGATCAGTTCTTGGGACAACAGCCCTTCTTCTTACCGGACCATCCAGGTCTATGACAGGAGGAGGATTTCTCCCCCTAGGAGGTATCTGGGGTCTGGTGGCTTGGTGAGCCTCCAAATCACGCCTCAGCCTTTGGATCTCGGCCTCATGAGCCCTGATCCTTTCCTGCACTTCTTGGGGATTCGCCCCTGGGGTGCTTTGAGGGCGTTGCCTTCCATCGACCATTGGCTCTTTGCCAGGACGCCTCCTTCTCGGGGCCACTTCATCATCCAAAGATTCGGAGTCTCTCTCAGTGTAAGGACCAGAAAATTCCCGATCCTCAGGAATAGGACCCAAACCTCGTATATAGGGGGGCGACTGCCCTCGTGCTTCGCTTCGCCCAGCATATCCGTTTCCTCCAATCTCAGGGTGAAGGGGCATCCCAAAAGGGGGGTTAGTAGTAATAATAGTTGAATATTCATTCCCGACGGGTCGAGAATTCACAGGTATATGTCCTTGTTGAACATGAGGATTCGTACCGTGAATAGTCGGGGGAGTTGTCCCTTGTGGTTGAGGTTGTGTTGCCCCTGTCTGGGCTTCCCCTTGAGCAGATGCATAAGTTGAGTGGGGAGGAATCTCCACGGTTGACGAAATCACCTGAGTTGTCCCTGATGGTGTTCCTTTCTCCAGAGCTCTAATTGTTCTCCCTGTTCTTGCCATGGTTGTTATTGTGCTTTCCCACAGACGACGCCAAATATTATGGATTAAAACTAGTATATATAATTGCTGTATTTAGTATTAAGGAACGTGAGCTTCAAGGCTCGATTTGACTGCTCTTGTGTTTCGTGACTCAATCTGCCTTAACAAGATGCCTACGTACCTTGCTGATTGCCAAGGATCAAGTCAAAAAACGTAGTTCTGATCTATGGGGTGAGACCCCTTATATAGATGTTGGGAGTCCTTGAATTGGACTTAGTATAGGAGATTTGATGGACAAGTCTCATAATTAGAATGGACTTTGGAGTCCTAGATAGTAGGAAACTGATTCCTTATCCTTTTAGGTCCCCTTGAGGCTAATTTATAAGGATTTATATCCTTATCGGGACTCTTCTCAATAGCTGATTTTTCCCTTATTAATTAATTACGAAATTAATTAATAATCAGGGCTTTTGGGCCTTCTTTATTCCATCAGGCCTGATCTGGCCCATCAGGCTTAATCTTTCTGGTCTAAGTATCATATATCTTTTTATTGGGCCTAGCAGCCCATACCTTGCAGTATTTAATTATACTATCATAATTTATTTATCCCTATCACAAACACTTTTAAAATTAATTTTAGTAATTCAAATTATAATATAATAATATAATTAATAAATCTAGAATTTTTTTTTTAAAAAATTAAAATAGTAATAATAATAATAATCTATCTATACTATACTATTTTATTATAAGCAAAACATGGTTTCGTTTGGTTCATTAGTGAACACTTTCCAAAAAACAGGCTAACGCTCATTTTTCATTAAAAAATAAAAATAAAATTTTACGCTACAGAGTACCCTGACTAAATATATGCCTCTCCCTCTCAGCAAAAATATTTTTCGTTCATTATGCGGACTAAAAATATATTTAATTAATTTAAAAAATGCAATATAGACAAGCTATACATCCATTATTCATGCGAAATTTCCCAAACAACACACTTGCACGTCGTTGTCACACGACTCGCTACTAAAAACCTACTCCATTGACCATTTATATCAAAAACATATTGGATCGTAAAATTAATAAATAAATTAAAAAAAATAAGATTAAATATTTTACATTAAAATTAATATCATAAATTTCAAAAACTTATTTATTATTTTTTATAATAAAAAGAAATATAATAATAATATGATAATAATATTAAAATTAAATCATGCATCACATAGGTTATATGTTATTTTAAGCGTAATAGGCTATTTTAAATGTAATAGGTTATGATTGGTTGTTTGGTTAATACCTTCAAAAAAAATAGTTAACACGACTTTCAAAAATATTATTAATATTAAAAATAAAAAAATATGTATCTTTGACTCTTCTAAAATTAATTCAAATTATAATTCTCTCTGAGTCAGAGACCAAATGATAACATAATCAATTTATTCTTAACAGTCAATACACATCAGATGAACACAAATACTATATTTAAAAATTAAATTAAAAATACATGGAACTGAAAAAACACAAAACTTGCATTTTCTTACGGTCTTACATAGGCCAACATGAAATAGGATTCCTTATGTTGAAATAGAATTCTTTATGTTTAGGAAACACCAATAACTAAAAAATGGATATTTTTGAAATAAAAATAAAATTGAATTTAGGGTTTGTACACTAAAATTTTAGTTATAAAATAAAGAATTTATGGTGTAGGTATTAAAATATGAGTATTCATGTCACATTTTTAATATCTTTCGATTTTATTAATTTAGTATTGATATGTGATGGTATTATTATAAAAATATAATGAAGTCTCGCGCATCGCACAGGTTGAAAATCTAGTCATATATAATAATGTATTCAATATTTACTTATATTTATTTTTAAAAATTTTATTTTTAATATATTCAAAATGATGAAAAAAATATTTATTAAAAATAAATCATAGTTTTTAATTAAATAAAAATTAAATATGAAATTATTTTTTTTAAATTGGCAGAACTATTTGCGCCTTACTAAATTCTTGTCTCGTCCTTTATGATCTTTGATTTCGTACTTGTTTAGTAGCATTATAAGTTATGAATCTAACTTATAAAATGGGTCGGCAAATACTCGTCGATAAGTACTTACGAGTTTATAAGGAAATAAGCAATTTATTTGGTAATACCCAAACATGCCCTTCATATTCTCCTTTTAAAGAAGTATATGGAAGAAATCCTCCCCCACTTATATGAGGTGCCACAGTCCATACCGGAGTGAACAACATCGAAGAACAACTTAGGGAAAGGGACTCGATGTTAGACGATTTGCGTTACAACTTATTTCAGGATAAACAAAGAATGAAGTTACAAGAGGATAAAAAGCGAAGGGAGGTGTAATATCAGACGGGTGACAAAATGTTGTGCAACATATGCCTATATTATAACAGGACTAAGTCAAAGTACCAGCCCTAAGAATTAGTTGTATGATAGTCAAAATATGTATTTTGTATTGTATAACTTGAGTTTGTAAAAATGTTAAAGATCAAACTGGAGTATTTTTCTGTGAATAGTCTCAAGTCTAAGAATAAATTTGGAAGAAGAACAACAAGGTAATGCCTCAGAAAAAAGGTGAAGAAGCTTGGAGTTGAATAAATCTGTTCTAGGAAAAATGTTTTAAGTCACGATATCTACAAGTCACAGATCAAGTCATATAGAGAAGTCATTCGAGAACTCCAGAATGACCTATCGAGATGTCCAAAATGGCTTATAGAGAAGTCTCAGAGATATCGACAAGTCAAATGAAGATATGAAGATTGGAGATATCGACAAGTCAAATTATCATTAGAGATTTCTGAGATATCGACAAGTCATTTCTGTATATAGAGAACTCAGAGATATCGACAAGTCAAAATGAAGATATGAAGATTGGAGATATCGACAAGTCAATTTCTCATTAGAGATCTTAGAGATATCGACAAGTCAAAATGTATATAGAGTTCTTAGTAATATCGACAAGTCATTTCTACATGCAGAGATTTGGAGACCTCGACAAGCCAAGTTCACTTATAGAGAACTCAGAGACCTAAATTTTCTTGGACTCTCTCAAGGAAGAAGCTGAGTTCCTATATTCTTAAGAACCCAGGAATTGTAGCAAGATATACTTAATTTTAATACAAATTAAGTGAGTTTTGAAATACTGTGTTTGTTGTGCATGCTCTTTATATTTTTCTAAATATAGTATCTCTATAATCAAACTACTTTGTTCACCACCTTTCTAAATAAGTTTTAAAAAGCCTAAAAATAAAGTAAACACATTCATCCATTTGTGTTGCACTCAATATCTAACAAGTGGTATCAGAGCAAAATCTAAAAGAAAACAGATAAAGATCTTGGAAGTATGAGTTCACAGAAGATAAGCAACATTAAGATACCATCCTTTGACAAAATTAACTATACACTTTGGAAAAAGAAAATGATGTTGTTCATAAGGATGGACAATCCATTATATATCCAGATCCTCAAGAATGGTCCTTTCACCCCATGGAAAGGGTAGATGAATCTACAGATGGGGACATGGTCATCCCAGCTCATTTTGCACCCAAGGACCCTTCAAAATACACTAAATTTGAGAAGGAGAAAGTCTCTCTAGATAGTGGTCTGCAATTAATTCTGATAGAGTCACTTGACAATGTCATGTACAACAATATTGTCAACTTTGACACAGCTAAATAGATCAGGGAGAAAATAGATATTTTGTGTGAAGGTATAGAGGAAGTTAGATCCAATCAAAGGAGAACATTGGTATCTCAGTATGAGGGATTCATGGCAAAGCCCAAAGAAAGAATTAATGAAGTTTTTTAGAGGTTCAATAAATTGATAAATGACTTGCAGCTACATAATAAATATTATGAAGCTGAGGAGGTTAACCTGAAGTTTCTGCTAGCTCTTCCTGACCATCTTGAACAGAAGATATCATCCATTAGAGAAGGAAGAGATCTGAGCAGAATAATACTGGAAGTTCTATATGGAATCTTGAAAACTTATGAACTTGAAATGCTGCAAAGAAAGTAATTAAAGGCAAACCATGGACATGTGGTTGATGGTTCCAGTGCCTTAGTTGTACATGATGGTGAAAAAAATAAAGATGAGCAAGATGATCAAGTTCAAATTATTCAAGATGTGGAACAAAAGAACAAAGGACCTTGAAAGCAAGTTGTTATGGAACTGGAGGAAGATGAATACTACACCTTAGATGAGATAGATAAAATGGACCAATCCATGGCTTGCTTGGATAAGAAATTTTCTAACATTAGAGTCAAGAAGCAAAGGTTTTTCAAGAACAAGGGACAGTCTTCCAACAGCAACAATTGGAAACCAAAAGCTCAGTATAACTCAGCTAGCAAAGGCGGCTACAAAACTGGATCTGTGGACAGATAAAAAATAAGATGCTTCAACTATGATGAGTTGGGTCACTTTGCTACTGAGTGCAGGAAGCCCAAGAAGGTGAAGAAGAACAAGGCATATTTGGAATTGGAAGCAAAGTATGAAGCTCTCTTGAAGAAATAGTCTGGAAAAACTTATATTGTAGAAGGAAAAAGTTGGGATGATGCTGATGATGAAAATGAGAATGAAGAGTTTGAAAACTATACATTAATGACTCTTGAGCAAGGAGAATCATCCTCATCAAAATTAGAGGTACCAACTCTAACTACCATTGTGTTAAATACAAGCCAATATAAAGAAACTGTTTAAAATATGAGTGTAGAGTTGTTTCATTTCCACACAAGCATGGTGGCAGCTACTGAGGAAGTGAGTAGGCTGTTTAAGATAAATGAGAAGCTTGAGATTGAGAAACAAGATGTGGAACTGCATCTTGTTGAGCTTCAAACTATCAAGCAGGAAAATGACTATATGAAGAACAAGATGAAGTGTGCTAGTGAAATAGAAGTTGTTTAGAGGGAAAAGATAGAGAAAAATGAAGTGAAGTTGAAGTCTTTCAGGAATGCTTCTCAATTAGTTGGTCAGTATGTGATGGCCTCAACCCCGGGGTCAGGAGTTGACGTCACTAAACACGAAAAACCATAATATAAACTACAAGATTATTATTAATATTATACTAACACGACCCCAAACCAAGATCCGATCCAGGTTCAAGTATGATTCAAATTACTCATTATTACAAACCAATTACTACAAGTCTGACACACTAAACTTATTCAGCAACTCATCAGACCGCACATGGTCTGATACTAACTACCTCTGAGGAGCCAGGTCCAGAAGGGGTTGAGACACGGTTCTGCCAAGGTCTGAGCGGCCTTCTAGACATCTGCGATATATATATATATATAACAGGTTGCAAGGGTGATCATATAATCGCTCAGCAGTACCAATATATGAATATCAAGATAGAAATAGTGAAGTGAACATTTATAGGAACAGAACTATAAATCAACAGGAAACCCTAATCTGTAAATCATTTTGAACAACAGTAAATAATCATCGATAAAAGAAACTGGATATCACTGACTAGCATGCTCTTTATAAAACAAACATAGTGGTGTGTTGTATAAGTACCAGAGTCCAATTTTAGCATGCTATTCACATTTGTTATTCAACTGTATCAATCACTTATTCTTTTACGGGAATCTCAAAGCCATATCAGATACGTAATGGATATGTGAAGACAACTGATCAGGCTATCAACACCATACGGCTCCAACTTCCATCTCACAAACCTGTTCCAGAACTCAGAGACTAGCTAGGTCTCTGACCTGCTAGACTAATCGGTTATGTAAAACGTGCAACCGAATTAGCCTCTTACACAATCTCAATAGGCCACTCTGGCCCCTATGTATCCCATATATGATCCTTTTATCCAGTTTTCAAAATACTTGTACCTATCTCATTTCAAAACCATTCATTTAACAGCACACATAAAACTGGTTCATAAATCATTTTTATTCGAGATAGGTACCTTTCGAAGTGACTTTTCCTAAAAACAAGTTTAAAACAATTATTTATAACTACAGGGGATACGTGACTTAAAATGTTTCTGTTCCTATACGAGAATAAAACAACAGTTTACTTATATATACTGAACCATAAAAGAATGGTCAGGGGTACTTGCCTTGCAACGCTTTACAAAAACCCTAGGTAGCTTTTACGCTGACTTCGGCTCTTGCGAAACTCGACCGGGATCTACAGTAACAGAATACCCTAATTAGTTATACCTACATGCTTGATATCCTTAAACCTAACAACCCAATTCGATAACCCGACTCGTATAATGTATATGCACATAATTACGTAATAAATATTCATATAGGGGTATAACACTTTATTTTGTAAAGTACGTTTCTCGTATTTAAAAATAATTTTCAAAAAATTTTGACAGCGACTCCTCTATTTGTAAGCCTACCCGTCGAAACATAATCGACGTCAATCCCAACAAATCACAAGTTACGTTACAACACAATTTTCATAACTAAACGACTATTTACATATGAACTGTTCATTCGAATCATTTTGTTTATTTTATAAATTTATTTAGGACTCAGATAACGATCATCACCGTCCACCGACCGCTCATCGAAATTCATCGCGGACGGCGGCAAAATATTCGGGGAACCTGCTTATTCGGGTTCCAACACGAAAATTCCGCCGATTATTTTATAATTCATTCCTTGCACGCAACAAAAATTTATTTCATTTTTGAAATATCAATTAAGTTTCAACAGAAAATCGAAATCAAAACACGCAACTACAGGACACGTGCATATGACACACGCGCAACCAACAGAACCAAAGCAGGTGGCCGAAAAATGCACATCAAACCGGAAAATAAAACAAGGCGGCACAGAACTCAACTATACCAAGCCAATACACACATATATATGAACACATATATATATAAACCCGAATTAACCAACAATCACCACAACCGGAGAACAGAGCTCACTGGAAAATGGAAACCACGGCAGCACCGGGGAAGAACAGGAAGGGACAGGCGGTGTAATAGAAGGAGAGAAAGAGAAATGAAGGGAGGAGATATAGAAACAGAGGGGAGAAGCGAGAGGGAGACTGAGATGAGACAGATCAAGATTGAGACCGAGAGAGAAAGAGATTGATGTTTGGGGGAAATAAATGAAGCCAACACCTGTCCTGTAAAAGGGATACATGTTAATTTCTTTTTGTAAGATGTTAACACGTATCTCTAAATACCCGGGGACCAAAATTTTTATCTCAAATATCGTAATTTATCGGACATAGTCACGTTTAAAAGAAATTCGAAAAATCACCAAAATAGTCTTAAAATGTTATAAATATCCCAAAGTTAATTAAAGCGTAAATTCCAAAATTTTAAAACCATGAACACAATTTATACCCCCGTATTTAACAAATAAACGAATCAACGAGCGGGTGAAATTAATCACAAAAATTTCCAAAATAATTTTAAAATTCTCAGAATATTATAAACTCCATAAAATATGAGTTTTGTAATTTTTGAAGAATTGTGGAATTAAATACTGATTTTACAAATAAATGCAATCAGAAAATCATTTAAAGATAAATGATTAATGAAATATTGATTTCTCAATTTTATAAAATTCTAAAAATAATTTTTGAAATTATAAAATCATAAAAACAATTTTAGAGACAATCCAAATATTTATGTAATTAGAACTGCAATAAAATCACTTTTAAAAGTGTAACAATATAATACAACTGAATAATAAATTACACAATTCAACCCTATACACCAAAAAATCACACTTAAATAATAAGAAATAATACACAGCTGTCAAAATTAATACACATATTTTATTTAATTAATTATTTAATAATTACACTTTATAATAATACAAAATATATGAGTCGTTATACAGTACCATGAGAAGAACAAGCCATGTGCTAACATAGCTATTGGCCTTGGATATGATGTCTTGAACAACAACAAGAAAATTGAAAGAGACAGAGGCAAAATAATTGCAAATGAAGATGTCCCGATTATGCTGAGAAAAGTTGAGTCACCTGTGTTCAAGGTATGTGAAGTCAATTTCAGTGAAGAGAAGTTAGTCATCAAGCAAGAACTTACAAATGAAGATAAAGAAATGAAAAATGAAGAAACCACTCTTGCTACTGAAAGAAAAAAGAAGCCCATGGTTAACCAACTCCCTAAGACACCAGTCAAGGAAGTCAAGACTGAGAATACATGAAGGAAGAAAAAGAACAGGAATGGAAATATAGGAGTAAACAAGAGCAACGACTTTGCATTCGGTGCAGATCCCCCCAAAAGGCAATGTCAAAAATGTGGCTCAACAAATCATTTAACTCACCTTTGTAAAAAGGATGTTAGCAAGCCAAAAGTGGGAGCCTGCAAGTACAATGAAGCAAATGCAGAAGACCCTTACTCCTTTTTGTGATAAATTTGACTGCATACCTTGCAACATGAAAGTGATGACAAGTTATCATAAACTGAGAGTAGATTTGAAATATGTTATTTTTGAATTTATAATCAAAAAGGAAAATGCGAAACATCTGTTCACACTGTTCCTTCTGAATCAACTCATTCTAGTTCTGTAAATTCTGTTAGCAAGAAGAAAGTACCCAACACTGCTTGGGTAGCTAAACACACTTAATCCTCATTATGTGCAGGGCAAAATGAAAAGAGTCATATGGATCATAGATAGTGGATGTTCAAGACATATGACAGGTGATAAGGCCCTGCTATTACAATTTGAGAAGATGGCTGGCCCATTAATGACTTTTGGAGACAGCAACAAAGGTTTCACAATGGGATCTGGCAATTTAGTTTTTGTAAATGTTGTCATTGAAGATGTAGCACTGAAGGATGGTTTATAAGTGAATTTCCTAAGTGTCAATCAATTAACAAATAGAGGATTCAATGTTTCATTTGACAAAAAGAGATTGTTCAATAATCAGCAAAATGACTGGTGAAATTGCTTTGAAAGGAGCAAGAAAGGGAAGCTTGTTTGTTACAGATTTAAACTCAACAAATGAGGATGAAATATGCTGCTTCTAAACCAAGGCATGTATTGAGCAAAGCAAGCTATGGCAGAAAAAGCTCTCTTACCTGAAATACACGGCAATCAATACTTTATTGAAAAAGGTATTAGTGAGAGACATGCCAAACTTGGAGTTTGCTCAGAATGAAGTTTGTGAGGCTTGTCAAAAAGGCAAAATGAAGAAATCAAGTCTCAAGAGCAAAACTATGAATTCTATAAGTGCACCTTTGTAACTTATTCACATGGATATGTTTGGACCAGTTAATGTCTTATCTATTTCTAGAAAGAAATATGCACTTGTGATGGTGGATGACTACTCAAGGTACACATGGGTAGAGTTTATGCATTATAAGGATGAAACTCCATACACCACAATTGAACACATCAAGAAAATTGAGAAGCAGGCTGAAGATCAGAATTGTGTAAAAAGATTGAGGAGTGACAATGGCACATAATTCAGAAATACAACTCTACATGAAATCTGCAAGGGTAAGGACATTGTTCAAGAGTTCTCAGCTGCAAGGAAACCTCAGAAAAATGGGTTAGTTGAGAGAAATAATAGAAAACTAGTAGAGGCCACTAGAACAATGCTGCAAGATGCCAAATTTCCAACAAGCTTTTGGGAAGAAGCTGTCAACACTGCATGCTATACTCAAAACAGATATCTTATCAACAAGAATCTCAACAAATCACCCTACTCAATCTTATCGAAAAGAAAGCCTACTGTGAAATTGTTAGTCCCTAACAATGCAACAAGAATTACAGAAGGGGGGTTGAATGGAATTCTTGAACCTTTTTCAGAAATATAAAATGTTCTAACTTAAAATATATATGACAGTGTTTTGATTTGCAAAGTGCGGAATAACAAGTTAAATATGAATCAAAACATAAAGTAATAAAAATACAAATCTTTAAAACTTTCTGGTGGATTAGAAAGTATTCACCAGATATATATATATATATATATATATATATATATCGAGAGAACTCTATGAAGTTTCAATAGCTCACAGCTGCTTACAAAAAATAAGAACAACTAAACTTACAGAGAAATGCTAAGAATACAGCTTGTAAATGTTTCTCTGAGAATTTACTTGCTTAGTCTCTTGTTGTTCTAATTGCTACTCTTAGTTTATATATCACCAAGATTATACAGTAATAAGACAAGATAATAAAACAAAACCTATCAAGCCTAATACTATGCTACTTCATTACTCTATTCGAGCATCTTTGAATATCTTCATAATAACATGGATATGGCAATGCTTCTTTGTTCTCAAAAACCCAGTTGAATAGGCTTCCACATTCCTTTTGCATACACACGACGCATGTGACTGTGTTGTCACTGTCAACAGATGTTTGAATTGATTATCCGTCGGGTACATGATCATCCGTCGGGTTGCCTTGTTGATCATCTGTCGAGTAGCATTGTTGTTTATCCGTCGGGTAGCTATTTGGCACTTGACTTCATTTCATTTATGCAGAATTACAAGACATCATTTATGTATAATTAATCAACCTATTCTGCATATCTAATCAAAGTCAACATGACTTATATGCTACTACAGAATCTAAACAAAGGTGTTTGCAGAAATGTGCTTCATGACTTATTATTTCATAAGCTACTCACTCGATGGATAACAAATCATCATCCGTCGGGACTATATTGAGTTATCCGTCAGGACTATATTCCTTATCCGTCGAGTGCTACATTTTTCACCAAGTTAAATCTACTAAGGTGTTTTGTTAACTAAATCATCAAGTCCACAACATATCCACAACAATCTCCCCCAATTTATGTCTACTAGAATTGTAGCCATAAATTAAGAGAAACTTGATGATAACAAAACACCCTAAAAATATAAATTTAAATAGAAGTAGATAAAACTGTAAAGTGCTTCAATTATCAAAATGTACAAAGATTTGCTCACAATCATTTTCAAGGTGCTCCTCTAGCCTGAGCAGATTAATCTATTTCCTTGAAAATCTGGATCACTTTCCAAGCTTTCTGTTGTTTTCTTCTATCTGATTTTGGAGCTGTCTGCGAAATTCCAGTTCATCAGATTCTGAGAGATTTATCATTTCTTGCATTTCCAAAAGAGTCTCATTGCTAGAGATGCTCAATTGGTCTTCTAATATGAAGAATCTTCTAACTCCTTTATCATCAATGAATTCCATCAGCCAGTAGGGCCTTAGATGCACTCTATTCCCTGTGTTAGGAATAGTTAGAGTCTTTGGGAGTGCATCTTTAGCTCTAATACTCCTCAGTTCTTCAATCTTCTTTAGAACAAGTCTTCTAGCTGTCACATTGAATCCAAAGTTCTTCTTGAAGGATGAATAAACCTTTATCATCACAGATTGGCTTTCTTGAAGGATCCTGTGAAGTGGCCACTGTATCTCTTTTCCTCCCTTGTACTTGAATACTAACCTTGCAGGCAGATTCCTGTAAGCATCATTCCCTCTAACTTTTTCCAGTTCATCTAGATAGAGGTTTAAGTCTGAGAATTCCTTGATGTCACAGATGTACATGATGTCTCCCTTGTTGACTTTGGTTTGAGCTTTGGTTAGAGATTTGGATCTGAGAGTTGATGGCTTCACTTTTTGACTGCTCTTGTCTTTGTCTTCTTTGGCTTCATGAATTGAGGTAGATTGAGTTCAGGTATTGGTAGACTATCCTAGTCTATTGGCTCATCCTTTAGAATGATAGGTTCACCATGAAAATTCTTGGATGGATCTATCTTGAATTCTTCATGTGCCATAGAAGGCATGGATGTTTGAGTTGTTTTAGACATAGACTTTTTGGGAAAATACCCTTCCATCTCCTCATCACTGAAGTCCAATTTTCTCTTGATTCTTTACTTGTACCTTGGCTTCTTTGTCTGTGGAGGTTCATTTTACATTACTTGATCTTGAGATTCAACTGTTTGAGATGGTTGTGCAGAAACTTGTTGTGTAGGTATCACAGCTTGTAGCTTGGCCAAGATAGCAGCTTGCTCTATCTTTTATTTGACCTTTTTAGCATCTAGAGCAGCTTGTTTCTTTTCTTGCTTCAATCTTCCCTTTTCTTCTCTCTTTGCTTCAGCAAATTGAGGGTGTCCAGCCACCACACAAATTTCTTTACCATTCTTGAAAACTTTAGTAATTCTTCTTTTCAATGCTGAATCAGCTAGATCCTTGTAGAATGCTATGGATCTGGCCAACAGCTTCTTTTCATCAGGCTTTGATGTCTCATACACTGTGTCCAAGGGGTTCTTTAGTGAATATTTTGGATAGTTCACCATTGGCTTCAAAATTAGCTTAGCCTTTGGAGATTTGATGCAGGATGGTTGTCCTCTTTCCAAATTCTTTATGCTCATTTCATTCACAGATATTTTCCTGACATGAGAATGATGAATGGCTGATTTTTCTGGCTTCTTTAATAACCCAAATCTCTTTTGTATATCCTCATCAATTTTCTCCCAGTTGATTGGACTCAACTGCTTCTTCTCAGCTGCTCTCAATGTGGCCGCTGCTTCATTTATGAGATCAATACTGTTTGTTGTTGGTGGCTTGGTGAAAGCAATTGCAGGAGCAATTACTTTACTGACTTGAATGTTAAGCTGTTTCTCCCCCTCACTTGATCCTTTCTCCCCCTTTTTGATATCATCAAGTTGTGTGTGAGGGAGTTGAGCTGCCATCAGTTGTTGGAGTAATGCAGTTTGAGCTTCTTGATTGTCTAGTATCTTGGCCATTGACTTCTCTACATGAGATAGTCTTGAGTCCATGGCCTCAACTTTCCTGTTTAGATCAGCCTCCTTCCTTAGTTTGTGAGCAGTTTCAATCATGGTGGTTGCAGGGAGTCTAGCATCCATCCTTTCTATAACATCCAGCTTGACTTCAGAAATTTCCTACTTGATGGCATCCACACTCTGACTGTGTTGGAGGGCTTGAATCTTATGCAGCTGGAGTGCTTCAAGATGTGCTTTGAGTAGTTGCTTTGTGCTAGCATTGGAAGATGCCTGAATGGCTGCTTGAGTGTCATGAATCAGCTTGAAAAGTGTTAATTGGAGATGTGAGTAGGAGCATTCTTTTGTGAGCATCCAGGCAGGAGTATCTGCATCCCCCCTATATCCATGCTACCTTCATCATCATCACCACCATCATCCCCAAAAGAAGTCTCATCCAGTTCCAAATCACTGCCAATGTTGGAAGGCATAGCAGTGATTGGATCATTTACTCTTTGTAAAGATTGTGTTGTATGCACCAAATTCAGCAATCTTTCAGCCTCCTCATTGCCCTGTACAGCTAGAGTTTGGTAAACTGTCACAGGGTGAGTAAATGTCTCAGCATCTAGGGAAATGAAATCTATAACAACTTGATATTCTTGCTGAAATTGTATTTTCCTTTCTGCATCATTGACACTCATTGACTCACTTGCAATAGTTTCCACCCTTATCACTCCTGCACCTGCATATCTCTCTTGATCTCTCTTTTGTTGCATCAAGGTCTCACCTTGGCTCGCCACCCTCACACCCTCACCTTCACCATCTAAGGTGGGACTCCTCACACTCACTTTTGTCAATCCTGAAGAACTGGATTGCATTTGGTCACTCTTTTCCTCTCCTTTTTCCTGGGAGCAACCCAGACTCTCACTCATTTCACTCCCTTCCCTCAATCCTAGGAGGGATTGCACCCTAAGTCTTCTGCACTTGTGCTAATTGATGAAATTTAAAGCTGTGCAGAGACACTCAACATATAAGGGATATCCGTCGGGTTAGTGGTTTGACTATCCGATGGATAACTGCTGTTAAGCTTATCCGTCGGGATACAATCACTACTCGATGGATGAACAATATCCATCGAGTAAGTAGAAATGAATATTTTTGGAGTGGAAACTACTGTGGACTCTATGCAGATTGATGGGAATTTTGGCACAGATGTCTCAACAGTTTCAGAAAAAAATGGCAAGTGAGCCAACAAATCATCTAAAAGATGATGCTCACTTTCTTGGATTTTTGGCTTCTCCAAGAGAGTTAAAGATAGAGAATTTGGAAGTGATGTGTTTATCATGTCAATATCTAAGGAGTGTGTGGGAGAGTTTGGTGTTTCAGGGGCTTCAATTGTTAGAGATTTTGGCTGTGACTCCACATTTGTTGGAGCCACATCAAACTGACTTTGAGAAGGTGCAGTGACTGTGTCTTTAGCACCAGTTTGCACAGTGTGTAAACCCTGTGTATCCTCAAAGGTCTTTGGTTTCTTCTTTCTAGTATAGGTTTGGGGTGAGCTTGTGTCCCTTACCCTTTTGGCCTGTGCTCTTGGTTGAGAGCTTTGTTCAATAATCACATCCTTTTGGGAGGATGCAACTAGTAATGAACTTATATCCTTATTAAGCACTGCAGTTTATTGGGAAACTGCAGTGTGGCTAGGCTGGGAAACACTGACCTCTCCAACGTTATCCTTAGGGTTTCTTTGATGTTCACCCTGTCCTTCACCTTTCTTACCCACCTTCGCACTCCCCTTTTTTGGTTTGGTGGTTTTTACAACTGGCATCTTTTGAGAGACACCAGAGGGGGTTTTCTTTGACTTGGTTTTTGAAATTTTGGATTAGGTAGCTTGGGTAGGCAAATGTAGGGTCAATGACACAGTTTCCATAGCTACACTATAATGTAAAGAAGTGTGTGAGACTGGAAGAGTAGAGACATATGAACTTAACTCACTTACCTGAGGTGCCTCCATAACAGGAAAATAGAAGAGTGACACCTCTTTGTGATGGTTTGCCCTGTTCAAATCTGCAATGATTCTCTTTTCTTGAACCCAACAATCTAATTTGTTGGTTGGGTTCTCAAGCACAATATCCTCATAGAGGTGGTTAGCAAGCATCATTAAAAATCTAGCATAGTAAACATTTTTACCCCTCTTATTTAACTCCCCTAACTTAAACCCCAACTCAAATATGACAAGATCACTAAAGTTGAAAAATTAATAAGTAACTAGCATGTGAAGCATGTTAAGCATAGAGATATTGACAGAATCAGAATTACTGATTTTACCAGAGAATACCTTAGTAACTACATCAGATAGATAACTCCATTCCTTCCTAAGACCCAACCTCCTAGTTTCACTTAACTTAGAAGTAGAGAGTGTATAGCCCATGGAGTTAAGCATATTAACAATGTCAGTGTCTGTGTGTGGTGAAGTTACAGTATTATCAGGAATTTTGAAACATGCTTTAACAATGTCACTATTAACACAAAATTCCTTACATTTAATAGTGAAAGTGATAGTCTTATCAGCTGAGTTGTATGTTGCAGTCATCCACATCTCTTTAACAACTTCACAGTATATGGTGGGTGATTCCAGCATGGCATAGTTGAGTTTGCAGTTCTTCACAAAATCCATCATCTTGTGGTAGTCACCAGACTGTTGAATCCCCTTGTTCACAAGAGCAGTGAAGTTGTTCTTCTCATAGATAAATCCAGTTGGAGACATTATCTTGACGACTGGTGCCATTGTTAGAGAGTAAAAACTTGCAGAGAGAGAGAGTAAGTGCTTTTGAGAAAGGGAGAAGTTAGAGCAGATGATTTGAGAAAGAAAAAAACAGTGAAAATGAATTGTGCTTTTATACTCTCTCAAAAATAACTGTAAAAAATAATTAAGTAAAATAAAACAACCAATAAGAATTGCCCAAAATAGCCATTTTAAAAATAAACTGTAGAAATTCCATCAATTATCCGTTATGTTATACTTACTAACTGTAAGTATACTTGATGCATAATGTTCAAGAAAATAACGGCTAGGATTCAGACAATTCGAGGGATGAGAATAAATAGTTATCCATCGAGTCATAAAATATTCCAGAAAAATAATTGATTTTATTAACAAAATGTATACCGACGGATGATCAAACTCGATGGATAATAATCATCCGTCGAGATGTAAATTTTGACTTAGCTAAAATTTCATCCAAGACTGAAAAACTAATTAAAATTCTGGCTGCAATACAACTTGCAAATTATTAAAAAGAATTCAAGAGTAATTTAACATACCTAACTCACTTACCAACCTTGAAAAGGTGGATTCATCCAGTGGCTTGGTAAAAATATCTGCAAGCTGCTTTTCACTTGGAACAAAATGTAGTTCCACAGTACCATTCATTACATGTTCCCTTATGAAGTGGTACTTGATGTCTATGTGCTTTGTTCTTGAATGCTGTACTGGATTTCAGTGATGGCAATAGCACTTGTGTTATCACAGAAAATGGGAATTCTTTCCACTTACAGACCATAGTCTAGCAATTGGTTTCATATCTACAAAATATGTGCACAGCAATTGCCAGCAGCAATATACTCAGCTTCAGCTGTAGAAGTAGAAACTGAATTTTTCTTTTTACTGAATCAGGACACAAGCTTGTTTCCTAGAAACTGACAGGTTCCTGTTGTACTTTTTCTATCAATTCTACAACCTGCATAGTCTGCATCTGAATAACCAGTTAGATCAAAACCAGAATCTCTAGGGTACCAAATGCCAAGTTTTGGTATTCCCTTGAGATATCTGAAAATTCTCTTAATAGCTACTAGTGAGATTCTCTAGGATCAGCTTGAAATCTAGCACAAAGACATGTAGCAAACATTATATCTGGCCTACTAGCTGTTAAGTACAGAAGTGAGCCAACCATGCCCCTATAACTTGAAATATCCACTGACTTTTCAGTAGTTTTTAATTCAAGCTTAGTTTCAGTGGCCATGGGTGTTTTTGCAGATGTGCAATCCATTAGATCAAACTTCTTTAAAAGATCATAAATGTATTTAATTTGACTAATGAATATTCCATCACTAACTTGCTTAACTTGCAAACCAAGAAAGTAAGTTAGTTCTCCCATCATGCTCATTTCATACTTACTTTGCATCAATTTGGCAAACTTTTTGCAAAGTCTTTCATCTGTAGAGCCAAAAATGATGTCATCTACATAAATTTGAACAAGTATACTAGAGCCATGAACATTTCTAAAGAATAAAGTTTTATCTATAGTACCTCTAGTGAAGTGATTCTCTAAAAGAAACTTTGACAAAGTGTCATACCAGGCTCTAGGTGCTTGCTTCAGTCTGTAAAGTGCTTTTAAAAGATAGTAGACATATTCTGGAAAATTTGGATCTTCAAAACCAGGAGGCTGACTGACATAGACTTCCTCCTCCAAATCTCCATTCAGAAAGGCACTTTTGACATCCATTTGATAGACCTTGAAATTGGCATGGGCTGCATAGGCTAAGAAGATTCTGATGGCTTCAAGTCTTGCAACAGGAGAAATTTTTTCATTAAAATCTATTCCTTCTTCTTGACAATAGCCCTTAGCAACCAATCTAGCTTTGTTCCTGACTACTATGCCATTTTCATCCATCTTGTTTCTGAATAACCATTTGGTGTCTATTGGATTCTTCCCTTTAGGCTTGGGCACCAGCTTCCATACCTTATTCCTTTCAAATTGGTTTAGCTCCTCCTGCATAGCTAAAATCTAATCAGGATCAAATAAAGCTTCTTCTACCTTCTTTGGTTCTTCTTTTGAGAGGAAAATTCTATATAGACATTCTTCCTGAGTTGCTCTCTTTGTATGAATTCTAGAAGATACATCACCAATGATAAGCTCAAAGGGGTGATTTTTTGTCCATTTCCTTTGTTAAGGCAGATTAGCTCTAGATGAAGAGGCCTCATTGTTCTCTTGATGTGTGATTGAGTTTTGATTGTTAGAAACTCCCCCTGAGTTTATGGATCTTTGATTTGTGAAAGGGGAACTTTCTGTAAGTGATTTATTCTGACTTTCAGCTTCTTTTGATGACTCGACGGATAGTGAATTTGAAGTACCGACGGATGAAGCTGGTTGTCTCCTGATGGATAAAGCAGATTGTCTCCCGACGGATGAAGCATTTTGCAAATCGACAGATGTTGAATTTTGTGCTTCATTGGTAGTGGATTTTTCTGTATTATCCTTTGATACTGTTTCTTGATCACTTTCATCATCACTGTCATCACTAACCATTTCCATATTGTCAAATTTGAGGCTCTCATGGTAATCTCCATCATACAGTCCTTCAATCTTTTTATCATCAAACACAACATGTATTGATTTCACAACAATGTTGGTTCTTAGATTGTAGACTCTATATGATTTACCAACAGCATATCCAACAAAAATTCCTTCATCTGCTTTAGCATCAAACTTCCCATTCTGATCAGTTTGATTTCTCAAGATATAACATTTGCAGCCAAAGACATGAAGAAAATTTAGAGTTGGCTTCTTGTTCTTGAACAATTGATAGGGAGTCATGCATTTTGCTTGATTAACCAGAGAAATATTCTGAGTGTAGCATGCAGTATTTACAGCTTCAGCCCAAAAATATGTTGGTAACTTAGACTCTTCAAGCATTGTCCTTGCAGCTTCAATAAGTGATCCATTCTTTCTTTCTACTACTCCATTTTGTTGTGGAGTTCTTGCTGCTGAAAATTCATGCAAAATCCCATTTTCTTCACAAAATACTCTCATGACAGAATTCTTGAACTCAGTTCTATTGTCACTCCTGATTCTTCTAACTTTCAAATCAGGATGATTGTTGACTTGCCTTATGTGATTGATGATGATTTCACTAGCCTCATCTTTAGACTTAAGGAAATATGTCCAAGAGAACTTTGAGAAATCATCCACAATTACTAGGCAAAATCTTTTCCTTGAGATGGACAACATATTGACTGGTCCAAACAAATCCATGTGTAGCAGTTGCAAAGGTTCTTCAATTGTTGAATCAAGCTTCTTTCTGAATGATGCTTTAATTTGCTTTCCCTTTTGGCAAGCATCACACAGTCCATCCTTAGAAAATTCCACTTGAGGAATGCCTCTAACCAGTTATTTCTTTACAAGTTCATTCATGGTCTTGAAGTTTAGATGAATTAGCTTCTTGTGCCACAGCCAACTTTCATCTTGACTCGCTTTACTGAGAAGACAAGTAACAGATTCCGCATTTGATGAGTTGAAGTCAACTAAGCACACATTTCCTTTTCTCACACCAGTGAGAACCACTTTGTTGCTTTTCTTGTTTATCACAACACAGGCTTCTGAGGTGAAGATTACTGAATTGCCTTTATCACACAGCTGTCTGATACTCAACAAATTATGCTTGAGACCATCCACTAAAGCAACCTCCTCAATGATGACATTTTCTTTATAAATCAAGCCATATCCCACAGTATAACCCTTGCTGTCATCTCCAAAAGTAATACTTGGGCCAGCTCTCTCCTTGAACTCTGTGAGCAGGGTAGAATCACCAGTCATGTGTCTTGAACAACCACTATCCAAGTACCATAGATTCTTTCTGTTTCCCTACACACATTAAAATCAAATCAAGTTAATTTTGGTACCCAAGTTTCCTTGGGTCCTGCCTTGTTAGCTTTCTTTTTTTGTTTCTTAGGTTTGATGTCATTTGACTTGGGGATATCAGATTCATCCTTAGTCATTTGAGTTGGACCTTTGAAACCATTCATTGCAATAGAATTGTCATGCATATATTGATTAACAGGAAATGGCATGCTATTAGAAAACATGTTATTCTAGTAGGGCATGCTAAATGGCATTTGAGGCATACTAAATGCAATATAATAAGGATTAGGTGCAAATGGGATATTAACAAATTGTGCATTCATATTCTGTGTAGACATAGAATTCATAGGCATAGAAGGCATGACATTCATGTTGGGAAAAGGAGGTCGCACAGATATGGAAGTAGGCATGGCAGTTTTGCAATTAACAGACAGATGATTTACACTACCACACTTAACACAAATTTTCCTTGGAGCATATTTATCAGGTGTGCAGTTGTTATGCTTGTTAATCCCTACTTTACCATTTTTAGTGTTTTTCCTTTTAGCCTCTGTTTTAACCTCAATCTTTTCTAGTCTATCATTCAATTGCTTGATAGACAGATGACCAACATTCACTTTCTTTTACTTCTTCACTTGACTAGATTCTCCTATAATAAAGTTTTTGGAAACTGATCCATATTTTTCATTTAACTTGGCAAGTTTGGCTTTACTCACAGGTTTACTCACAGCTGACAGATGAGGATTTATATCACTCGACGGATAATCCTTTTGATTATCCGATGGATGACTCTCATCATCCGTCGAGTCCACATCTGTTAGCAATCCTTCAACCAAATTGGATTCCAGCCTCTCATTATTCTTCTTCCAGGCTGCATCACAAAAAGACTCAATACCTTGAACTTTGGTGATTTGAGCATGAACATCTCTAGATGTTTTCCATGCCTTAATCACCTCCTGTTCTCGTTCAAGCTGCTTCTTCAAGATCTCTTCTTTCTTCAAGGACTCAGTTAATTCATCCTTAGCAATTTTAAACTCAATTCTCAATTTTTCAAATCCAATGAATTGAGATTCTAGCACATTATTCCTCTCACTTAGAAACAAATTGTTTTCTTTAATTTTAGTATTTTCCTTAGTAAGAGACTTAAGTGTAACACGCAAATGATATAATTCTGTAGACATTTCATTTATTGCATCATTACACTCAGCTTTAGATAAATGTGCAAGGTTAGTGGTGATTACCTGATTACTTGAAGAACTTGTCTCTGTTTCATCAGACTTGGCCATTAGGGCTAGATTGACATAGCTGACATCCTCATCCTCATCCAGACCATCTGCTGCCCAGTCATTTTCTTGTGTAATGAAAGCCCTTTCCTTTTGTTTGAGCAACTCAAAATATTTCTGTTTATAATCCACCGGCTCAAACTTCTTCTTGCTGGAATCTGAATTTCTACACTCACTGGCAAAGTGCCCTGCCAAGCCACATTTGAAATATTTGAATTTTGATTTATCCACCATGTTTCTATTTGGCTTAGCTGCTCCAAAGTTCTTCTTGAACTTGAGCTTGGAAAATCTTTTGGAAAGAAATGCTAGATGTTCATCAATATCCTCCATGTTATCTTGGCTCAAAGAATCTTCATTTTCTGCTACCAGCCCCTTGCCCTTATTTTCACAGACCTTTGAAGTAGACTCAATAACTTCTATCTTCACTTCTTTCTCTTTCTCTAAATCAGCAACCAGTGCAATGGACCCTCCTTTCTTTCTCCCTTTCTCCATTCTTTCATCTTGCTCTATTTCAAGCTCATAAGTCTTTGGAATGCCATACAGTCTCTCTAGTGTAAACTCCTTATATTCTTGTGAGTTTCTCAAGGAGACTGTCATTGGTTTCCATTCTTTTGGTAGGGATCTCAGAAATTTGAGATTAGAATCTTTGGTTTGGTAGACTCTTCCATACAACTTTAGAGCATTTAATAGCTTTTGAAATATACTAAAGATATCAGTGAGAGATTCACCTTCTTGTTTTCTCTAACTTGTTTAGTGCCATCACAGATGATCTGTATTGTATCCCAAACTTCCTTGGAAGTTTTGAAATTGATGATGTTGTCAAACATGTCACCATCAACTCTATTAAACTGAATATTCATGGCCTTCTTATCCTTCCTGACTTGTTCAATATCAGGATCTAACCATTCATGCCTTGGCTTGGAAACTGATGGCTCATTTCCAGTTGCAGCTCTCATTGGTACATGAGGGCCTCTCTCTATGCAATCTACATAGGCCTCATCTTGAGAAAGTAAATGAAGATGCATCTTTACCTTCCAGTGATGGTAATTGTCTTTATCCAGAAAAGGAATCTTGACTCTAACATCCTTCTTGTTCATCTTGCTGTTTGTTGTGATCTTCAAACTCTTTGTTCTTTAAGAGCTTGCTCTGATACCAATTGTTAGTCCCTAATAATGCAACAAAAATTACAGAAGGGGGGTTGGATGGAATTCTTGAACCTTTTTTAGAAATAAAAAATGTTCTAACTTAAAATATATATGACAGTATTTTGATTTGCAAAGTGCGGAATAACAAGTTAAATATGAATCAAAACATAAAGTAATAAAACACAAGTCTTTAAAACTTTCTGGTGGATTAAAAAGTATCCACCATATATATATATATATATATATCGAGAGAACTCTATGAAGTTTGAAGCTGCTTACAAAAAATAAGAACTAAACTTACAGAGAAATGCTAAGAATACAGCTTGCAAATGTTTCTCTGAGAATTTACTTGCTTAGTCTCTTGTTGTTCTAATTGCTACTCTTGGTTTATATATCACCAAGATTACACAATAATAAGACAAGATAATAAAACAAAACCTATCAAGTCTAATACTATGCTACTTCATTACTCTATTCCAGCATCTTTGAATATCTTCATAATAACATGGAAATGGCAATGCTTCTTTTTTCTTAAAAACCCAGTTGAATAGGCTTCCACATTCCTTTTGCATACACTCGACGCATGTGACTTTGTTGTCACTGTCAACAGATGTTTGAATTGATTATTCGTCGGGTACATGATCATCCGTCGGGTTGCCTTGTTGATCATCCGTCGAGTAGCATTGTTGTTTATCCGTCGGGTAGCTATTTGGCACTTGACTTCATTTCATTTATGCAGAATTAAAAGACATCATTTATGTACAATTAATCAACCTATTCTGCATATCTAATCAAAGTCAACATGACTTATATGCTACTACAGAATCTAAACAAAGGTGTTTGTAGAAATGTGCTTTCATGACTTATTATTACATAAGCTACTCACTCGATGGATAACTAATCATCATCCGTCGGGACTATATTGAGTTATCCGTCAGGACTATATTCCTTATCCGTCGAGTGCTACATTTTTCACCAAGTTAAATCTACTAAGGTGTTTTGTTAACTAAATCATCAAGTCCACAACATATCCACAACATAAACATCTTCATGTGTTTGGAAGCAAGTGCTATGTTAGGTCACACAATACTGTAGAAGGGGGTTGAATACAGTGTTTACACAATCAAATCAATTTGAACACAAGTATGTAACAAAGATCAAGTATATTCAATAAACTCTGTTATAATATGAATTATTGTTCTCTCTCAGTGATGAACAAATATCACTAAGAGCTGCTAGGTTACAATGTATAATCTTCTCGATAATGATAACACATATAGTGTAAACCCTAAGTCTGTGTTTATATAGTACACAGTTACAAGTTATATTCTAATTGATATGGAATATAATTCTGTCTCCTAAAATATATCAATCAGATTTCTTCTACAAGTCTTCTAGTCTTCTAACTCTTTCCATGTATATCTTCTATTGTTTTAGTCTCGATCTTCTCCTGTAAATCAGCTTCATTCCTTAACTGAAAGTCTTCCCTCACTTAAGTTCTGTTATGTATCTTCTGACACTTAAGTTCTGACTTCAGTAAGCCCTGATTTCAGTAAGTCCTGATATGTCATGTTGTTAAGTTATGAAAACTAAACACAAATCATATTAGACAATTAGACATGACATCTCAAATATATCTAACAATCTCCCCCCAACTTGTAAATTATGCAAAATATACAAGTTAATAGATTTGATGATGTCAAAAACATTTAAGTACAAATGCAATAAGAGTTTAACTAGATAACTAACTACAACTTACAGTCCCTGTAGCTTTTACCAATTTCACTGAGTCCATCAGAATCCAAAATGATTCTTGACAAAGTTTGATATCAGCTTTTCTTCTTTATTCCTCAGGACTTGAGCTATTATAGTCTTGACTTGCTTCATCTCTTCACCCTGACTTCCAATCTGATAGATTACAGTCCTTAGAGCAGAAATATGGTTTCTTTCTAAACCATCACCCAGTTTTATTACCCTTGGATGAGAAGAATCTTCATTGTAGCATAGACATTTCTCATTGAGTATCACTTCAAGCTTAGCATAATCCTTCTTCATTGGAATCTCACTTCCATCATCTTCAACAATATTAGGAATGAATTCTGTAACCCTTGAACCAGAAATTCTAGCTTTATCTCTTATGGTTTTCATTATGAAATTTGACCATCTCCTGGTAATATCAGACTTTATCTCTAAAAGATAATGAAAGAATTGAAGTTCTTTCAAAGATTTCTTCAGCACATCTGATTCTGACATTTGATATGTCCTTCCATCTTCAAGAAATATAATCAGATTTTGTTTGACATTATTCTTGTCATGAGCATCCAATACCACTTGAACAGAGATAACCTTATCAAGGTGTTTCTATGTAACATCTTCAAGAGGTTTGTCAGTTAGAAAAAATGGATCTCTAGTAGCAAATTCAACTCCTGTCTTGATTTTAGCTTCATCAGAACCTAGCCCTGCTCTGTCTCTTGGTTCTCTAGCATTTAACCCAATAGTCATGAAATCAGACAACAATTGGCTTTTCTTTGGATCTGATGGTTTGACATTTTTCCATAGAAGTTTCTTTTTATCAGCTACTTTCATCTTGTCTAATCAACTTGAGCTAAGTCAGAGGTTGATGTCTTGATGACTTTATCAGAACTTGTTGTTTCATCTGTAGCTTACTGTTCTTCACTCTGAACAACTTGAGCTTTGTCAGAGGTTGTCTTGGATTCCTTAGTTATCTTCCTTCTTTTCAGAGTTTGAACATCTTCATCTTCAGCAAGAGTATCATTAGTAACTTGACCATTCTGCACACTGGTTTCATCAGGATTTGAGGAATTTTCATCTCCAGTGCCTTGGTTGGTTCATCAACTTTTCCCTTCCCTTTGTCTTTGGGATCAATCTCAGTCTGTGATCTAGTCTTGGGCTTTGATGCCTCATTATTTGACTTCTCCTTGATCATAATGCCTTTTTCCTTAGGACTTGGAGGTTTCTTTGCAACAGAAGCTTTAGACTTTAGATTTGTCTTCTCAGCTTTAAATCTAACTTCTTCCTCCTTGAGATTTTCCAAATCCATTCCAAGATTATGTTTCAGAAATAATATTCTAGCAATTTCTTCATCAAGTGACTGAATCTTGGGATCCTTGTTGTAGACAGTAGTCTGTTTTCCCTTTAGCTTCAGAGTTGCAGAAACTTCTGAGAGTCTTGACTTCCACCTTGTATCAGAATATCAGGCTTTGTCATCAGACTTTGCTTATCAGAACTTGATATCAGATTTTGATTATCAGCACTTGCTATCAGATTTTGAGTTTGAGCAGCTTCAGAACTTGTCTTCTTTTGAGTAGAAGATTTGCTTGCATCAGAGATTAGTTTCCTAGAAGAAACCTTGTTGCTTTTCCCTTGACCTTGATCTTTTCCATGACCTCTACTCTTATCAGAGTTTCCCTGGTCATCACCTTTGTCATCCTTCTTTTTCACTATCTGAGTGATTGAGCATTTGGACTTACTTACCTTCTCCCCCTTTTTGGCATCATCAGGTAGTAGGAGAGAGATAAGAAGTTCAACTGAAGATTGGATTTCATCCAATTGAGCTTTTTGAGAGGCTTGATTCTGTAGGACCTCAAAAATTTGGGCTTGTTGCTTCTCTTGAGTTTTTTCAATTGCTTCAACCTTCTCATGTATAGGTCTGATAAGTCTTGACTTGTCTACTTGAGAGTCATATCTAGCTTTTCAGCTGACTCGAGAAGTTTATCAACCTTAGCATGAGTTTGAGAGTGTAGACCTTGAAGATTTTTGGTAGACAGAGCTGTGACTTTGAGTTGTGTCTTGAAATCAGAATTTGTGAGAAACTCATCAGCTTTTCCAATATGGTCTGTCAGTACTTTGGAGCTTTAAATGAAATCAGTTTCATTCCACTTCTTGGTCCACTCCACACCTCTGTGAGTATCTTCCCAAGGAATAGGTGCATCCTGTTTAACAAATTTTTGTATCAATGACTCCTTTCCAAGAATAGGAGCTGGAGTATGTACTGAAACACTTTCTTCAGAACTGGAAGAAGACTCATTATCCTCTGACAGTACAAGAGTATGTGAGGCAACTGGAGATTCTGGAACAACTTCATCTAAATTCTGATCATCAGAATTTATCTCCAAAATAGGAGTTGTTGGTATCTCAGCCTGTTGAATAGGAGAATTGACTGTAGATGGCTGAGCTGCTGTTGGAGTTCCAGAAATAAAACGGTAGGAATAATCAGCCTTTGAAGGTCTATTTCAAGACTTAATCCTGAATCTTTAACTGTTGTTTCTCTGACTGGAGAGACAGTAAGAGTGATCACTGTATCATTAACAGTGTCTGTGGCTTAAGCTAGAGGTGGCAAAAATTCAATCAAAATTGGCTTTGAGATCAGAGATTCCTGATCCCCTTCCTCAGCTTCAGTAGTATCCTCAGATGGAGGCTTATCCATGTGCCTTCCTGCCCTCATTTTCTTTAATCTCCTTGATAGTGAAGGAGTTGTTTGATCTGCATCAGAATTTACAGTTTTCCTCTTCAAATTACCTGAACCCGCATCTTCATCTAAATTCTGATGGGTTGACCCTTCAGCTTCTTCAGTTACAAGTTTTGATGCATGAACCTGTGCTTTTTCATCATCTGACTCATCCCTTAGAATCATCTTCCTTCTCTTTGGTGGAGGTTGAGGAACAAACGTTGCCCTCTTAGGCCTGGAAGATAAAGGTCTGATGGTAGGTGCTGATGGTTGTTATTATTAGGATTGAGCTGGTTGGAAGTATATTCTGATGGTAGGTTGAGTTGGTTGAGGTTGAGAGGTGGTTGGTTGTGTAGTGGTTGGAGGTGATGGAGGTTGAGATGGTTGGACATCAGGATATTGAGCAGGGTATGTGGTTGGGTCAGAGTTTACTAAAAACTGTTTGACATATTGTGGAATTTGGAGGGGTCTTAGAACAGTTTTCTTATAATCAGTAGATAATAAGTCAGTAAATGCTCTCTTAGCAAGTTTAAATGGTGAAATTAACTCACTTATTAGTTGGGGTGCATCACAGCAATAGAAAATGTAAATAAGCTGACAGAATCTAGCAAAATATACAATATTTCTATCTTCTGTCATCCTATCCCCTATGAATCCTAGTACAACAGTAGCATAATCAAAATGAGATTGAGTAATCAGAGCATACCCAATTTGCTGACTTAGAATAGGAATTGCATCAAAGTTTGAACACTTGTTTGCAAAGGTTCTTGTGATGCAGTCAAAGAAGAAACTCCACTCCCTCCTGATGTGGGGTCTCTTTAGTTGTCCAAGCTTTGCTAAAGTCTTTTCATAGCCCAGATTGACCATTAGCTGTTGAAGATCTGGCTCCTCAATTGTGGAAAAAGTGCATTTTTCTGGTAGATGTAGAGCTTGGCGAACTGTAAACACAGTCACCACATGTTCATCATCCCCTGTTGTGAAGATAATACTAGGGGACCCATTTGCTCCACCATCATCATACACACCACTCCTCCAAAACTCCAACACTTGAGTTCCTGAGATTGCCTCTGGTTGGGTCAGTGCATAGCCTATTTCACTTCGAGACAAAAAGTCTTGGATGAAGTGAAGTTCTGATGGAGCTTCATCATTGCTAAGAATAGCTGAGTAATTGTTAGGAACAAACTTAGCTCCATTGAAAATGATGTCTTTTGGTGCCATTTCTGTGAAAAATAAGTGAGAAAATAGAGTGTACACAAGATGTTTGATAAAAGGCCTGTAAGAAAATAGCTTCAGAGAATATTAGTGAGAGAGAGAATAAGAGAGATTAAAGAAAGAAAAGTAGGTAAAAGATTATAAAACCTTTTAACTCCCATATATGTACTCTCTTTTTGACAACTGTTATGATTGAATCAGAATAAACTTTAGACACCTGGGAGCATATCATTAGTCAAAACATTATTAGTGGGCACGGGTAATAAGCAGTAATAAATGTGCACATGCAGTGTTTCAAGGAAAACACGCTTCCCACTTACTAAATGATTATGACTGTTTTTATTTCACCTAATTATATTCTGATAAAATATGATCGTTACAGTATTTATCACAAATAAGTCAAGTAAATAAATAATGCCACATAAGCATCAGTTTTTGCATCAGGATTTAATATGAGAACTTGACTATTATCAGATTTTAACGGTCATCAGAACATGGCTTCTGTACTCAAAAAGTGAATGTTTGTATCTGTGATTCTTCATACAAATACTGACTTGTTTCTTCAGAGTTTAATCATCAGAACTTCAATCAAAACTTGTCCTCAGAATTTATGCATATGACACTTAACTGTTTGTCTAAAACAACTTAATCACCACAGTAATTTTCATCATTCATATGGAGTGATAGTGTGTGCATTAGCAAAATATCAGATAAAGATTAAAGTCTGATAAACTTCAGTACATCTTAGAAATAAGGCATAAGTAAGAACAGTGCTTAAAATCTATCATTAATAATGAAGTCTACTATAGAATAAATTTATGCAAGAATCCACCTCAACTGTTTGTGCTCATTTTATGCATCTTTTGAAATTCCTTTTTACAGTGGCTTCTCAATGTAAGTGAGTCACAACTGCTATCAGAATTTATGCTATTATCAGAGTATTTCTCCAGTAATCAGAGAATGTGAAAAGTCACCAAGAAAAATTTACTTTTCTAATGCATATTACTTAATACCAGCAATGCACTTGGGTCTTCCCTTCCACATATTTACTCTAGATCTCAAAGGAGTACCTGACTTCAATTTTCTTTTCTTTTCTTTAGATAAGTGAGGCTTATCAAGCATGTGGTTCATCCTTAAGATTTACAGACATAAGAATTTGACAGATAAGAAGCAAGAATCTAGTTTGTGACTTAGTAATAAGATTCACAAAGTAAATTTGACTAAGCTCAACATCAGAATTTGCTTATGTTAATGAATTTCCACATAAACAAATAATTCAAACATGAGATTTCTAGTATGTTAAAGACTACTAGGTCAACATCTAGCACAGTTATCCTCATTGGATTGAATAGTCACAGAATAGTCAAAACACTATCAGAGTATATAGATCCACATCAGATAACAATCAATATTTAATATATTACAATTTAAGCATAGATTACATGAAGATAAGACAATTTGTAAACACTGATCATAAAGTATGGTGCATGAGAACAAAAACTAAGCAGATTTAGAGAAAGAACCTGAAACCATTCCAAGTTTATTTACCAGTCTTGTAAAAGTAGCTTCATATAGTGGTTTTGTGAAGATATCTGCTTGTTGTTGATCTGTTGGAACAAAATGCAATTCCACTGTACCTTCCATCACATGTTCCCTTATGAAATGGTACCTAATGCTAATGTGCTTTGTCATTGAGTGTTGAACTGGATTACCTGTCATAGAAATTGCACTTTGATTATCACAGTAAATAGGTATTTTAGAAAATTCTAACCCATAGTCCAGTAACTGATTCTTCATCCATAGAATCTGTGCACAACAGCTTCCTGCAGTAATATATTCTACTTCTGCAGTTGATGTGGAAATTAATTATGTTTCTTGCTAAACCAAGAAACCAATCTGCCTCCAAGAAATTGGCAGCTTCCACTAGTGCTTTTCCAGTCTATTTTGCATCCTGCAAAATCTGCATCTGAGTAACCTATTAGCTTAAAATCTGATTCTCTAGGTTACCACAATTGTAATAACCCAAAAATTTTGGACTTTTTGTAAGCCTTATGAATAGTGATTTTGCTGATTATGCTGAATAAGAAAACTTTTCATGCCACACTATGTAGGGGTTCTTTTATTGATATTCTGAGATCTTATTAGTACTCTATGTGGTATATAAGTGTATGTAAAGATCGTCAGAATTCAAATTCGAACACTTTGATTTTTCCCAAAAATCCACCAGATACAGAAAGAATTGAGTATAAGGTAAACTGATAAGAAGGATTTAAATTCAAGGATTTTAAGAGAGGATCATAAAAAGGAATATAAAATATTGAGAAAGGTTTAGGGGAACCCAAGTAATAAGATCCCGGGTATGATCCCTCAAACGATAAACGAGAACGAAAGTTAAGCGAACCGTATAACAGATCAGCGATCATTAGCCAAGACACCAACAAGAAGAAGACAAGTGTAGGAAGATGACATAAGAGGTGACATAAGCATGACCAAATGGGAAGGAATTGTTGGTTGATTATAAGCCACATAATTTTTACCATGGTAACAATTTAATTAAACAAACAAAAGGAAGCAACCAAGCCAAAAATAATCCATAACACAAAAAACACAAGTTGACTTTCATTTTCCAAGCAAGAAGCTCTCGGCCCTTTTCTCTTTTCCAAGAAGAAAAAATCCAAACTCAAGTTCCAAGCTTTGATAATTAGTGAGGTAATAACCAAGGAATATAAGCTATGAATATAAGCTTCCATTTCCTTCACAATCTCTTCCAATAATTCATGGAAGAAGAGAGTGAATAGTGTTTTCAAGAACTTGAAATTTTGATCTTATGTTTTTGTTTAGATAAAGCTTTAGTAAGGATTTCCAAAGGTTGTTTCAAGCTCATTAGTTACTCCTACTCTCAAGGAAGGTATAATCTCTTAACCTAGCCTTATTATTGAATGTTAAGAGCTTATTATGAGTAGTATAGTTCATGAGAAGCATGATTATTGTATATTTAGAGTTGGGATGGTTTTGTAATGTTTTTGAAGTAGTAAATCTTGATTATTAGTTAATGAACTTAAGTATAAGTTTTTAGTTCATGATTGAGAGTAGTATAAATTGGAAAACTTGAGATGTTGGGGCTGTTGTAGTAAAGTATGGATGGAGTTTGGTTGTATTAATGATTGTGGGTTGATTTTGGATTGATTTAGAGTAGTATAAATTTTGGTAATCGCGTAAACATAGCCGTTGTAATGCCCGATTTACCTTAGACTGCTTTTGTTCTTAACATCAGGACCCGTAAACTCACTGTTAGGTTTTTACCATTTCCAATATTAGATAGTTCATGTTACGATCTTCGTTTTGATATGTGGTTCGCTTGAATCTGATGTACGGTTTAGGAGAAACGACCGTTTTAAGTAACGGTATTTCGCGAACGAACCATTACCCCTCGCCTTACTTTGAAACCTTGGTTAAGGCCCTTAAATGACTAATTGGAGTATGAAACAATTATGTAAAGTGGATTAGGCAGTTGGTAGGGTACTCGCGAAAGAATCGCCTTAAAATTCTTAATGGTTAATTTATTAGAAATGGTGGAGCCGAGGGTACTCGAACGACTTATGTGATTCGTTAAGCGTAGAAGTGACCATAAGCGAACATTAAGGTTCAATTGGTTAAAGTCTAGTTTCTTAAGCGACCGGGGTTTAATTCCGACTTATGTTGTTGTTCATAGGTTATCGGACCCACTCTAAGCTTAATTCTATCCGGGAACACTCAGGAAAGTTTTCTACCCGTTATATTGTTGTTGTGATGTATATATGCATATCATTATCTTGTGATAAGTGCATGATTATTATCAGCAAAATCTTGCGATATATTAGAGCATGTGATATGATATTTATATGCATGCCTGTTTCGTAATTTTGATATTCTATTATCAATTCGAATGCTTATAAGTTGCATAATACCTATGCTAGAGATAAGCAGTAGTTGCGTATACCCTTAGTATAGGGGACCCAAAGGTGAACATTTTCTAAACCGGGAGTCGATGGTCCCGAGTATAATATATATATATATATATTGATATAGTTTTCAAAACTATTAATCGAATAAGGTTTATTCGATAACTTTATTTAATTTAATGAATATTATTTTGAATATTCATTCGAGGACTTATGACTCCGCTTACTTTATTTAATGAATATTATTTTGAATATTCATTCAAGGACTTATGAATCCGCTTATTTTATTAAATAATATTCTTTATTTTATTAAAGAAAATTATGTTTCGATAATCAAACTTATTTTCGATTATTCAAATAAAGACCGTACTTTCGTATAAGTATATATTTGGTTATTTATTATTCATTTCAAATATGAGTTGTAAAACTTGTACTTCAATTATTTATATAGATTGTGGAAGAAAGACTACTTCTTTGTTGAGAAAAAGAGCTTAGGGAATGACGTCGAGTATCTCTTGGAAAGTTGAAATAATAACGGTAACATTTTAATTCCCCTTTATTCATTAACTTTGTTAGTTAGCTTTCATCTTCAATTGCTCTGTAAATTTGCAGTTCCTTTGTCATGCATGTCAAATATTATTATTCCCTTCTTGTTCAATAGTGAATTGGTTGTCTTATAATATGTTTTGTCTCTTTTTATTCCCCGTTTTAATACCACAAAAACCATCTTAATAGTATCCGTGTTTTCAATATTGCACATTCCCATGTACTTTCATCATTATGTTTAAATAGTGTTCTTCATATTTGCAGACTGTGACTTTGAATTCAATGAGGATAATTCTAAAGCTAAAATTGTTGTTGATAAGATTCGTGCTCTGCCAATTAGGGAAATATTGTGGCCAAACTGCTTGGGTAAACCCAAACGCAATTCCAGTCAAGTTAATGTTGATGACTTTGCCTAGGGTATGAAGAAATCTCAATCAAGACATAATGCTAGCATTTCTAAGAAATCGTCACAGAAGACTTCCTCCAATAGGACTCGTAGCAATCAATTCTTAGCCCCAGTAACCAAGCCGTCCCATTCTGCTTTAAGTCTGTCTTTTGAATCACAAGATAGCCCCAAGAGTATTAAAGAAGGTGAGATGAGCTCTGGGAGAATCTATACTAGAGGTATACATCGAGTATCTTTTTTTTGACGTATTTCCTTTTTACATTATATTTATCCCTTGTTATATTAACATGGATTGAACCTTTTTTCTTCATTGTAGAATTTAAGCCTCATGTGATAAAACCCTTGATGATTTCTAGTAATGACCTATTTGCCAAAAGATCTCGTAACGATAAGTCCACGGAGACTGACTCCTCTAAAGCCCCCATATTGTTGAGCCCCATAAATAGTCCTCTCTCCAAGAAAGTTAGGGTCGATCCATCTATCACGACCATTAAGTTTGAGTCTTTTGTGCCCATGGCCATTCACAACTATGATATGGATGTTGATCCTTCTACCTTTGCACATGCTGAATGGCATGCTTCTCCCATAATCTATGAAATCATTTGACATTTAAATAACAATATTCCGATATTTTCTAATATATCGGGACTGATTTATTTCATTAAATCAGCATTACTCCAAATATTCTTAAAAATGTTTTCGAGTCTTCAAAATGATTTTAAAAGTTAGAGCGGATCCCAAAACTCATTTTTATACTTAAGATCTTCCTTTCAAAGGGGATTTAAATACTCGCTCAAAACCTGAGGGATCCGGCTCTGTGGTGTATTTTATATTCGCAATAAGGTTGCTGTTTTGAGAAAACATTTTGATTACTTGCCCAACGTTCGGGAAGTAAGTCCATCTATTTGAGTCGGCATAAGCAACATGGGCTCAGTGGGCGTCCATGAAAGTGTAAGTTGCTCAGTGGGAGTCCATCAATGCGTAAGTGGCTGAGTGGCAGTCCAGCATAGGTCCTAATGTGGCCAGGGTGATGACCAGTGGGGAATTCATCCATTTACTAGTATAAAAGGTTACTTATTGGTATCTTTGCCTGATCAACAAGATATCAGGTTTATGCCAAGGTTTCCTCCTTTTCAAATTCATTGGATATTGCAACTCTGTTTATAATTTTCATAACAGAGGTTTTCAAGGAGTGTATGAAATGTATATATATAGGTGTATATATATCGGGACTTAATGAAGTATCTCGTAACTTCATTTCTTTCAAATGATATTTCAAAGTTGAATCTATTCAAGTCTTATCTTGTAGTCTCATCAGTGTGATGAACTTTTGAAACTGATTATAACTTGAACGGTGGTAGTTCAAGTAGTATTTGGAAAAGATATAAGTATACTGGAGTATCTTGTAAATTTATCTTTTCAACTTATATTTGGTTAATGATTATCTTATGCATGACAAAGTTTTTCAGAAAAATGTTGAGACAAGGTTAGATATATGAGATCACCTTGCAACGATATTTTTTTTATATACAGTTATAAACTGGAACTCTGTGTATATTATACATGGCAGAGGATTTTAAGATTTTGAAAAGTATATATACATATATACTAAATATTTTGCGACTTGGTCGCATTAAGAGATCAAACTTGGTTCATTTCTTTTTGACCAAGACTTTCATGAGTACTATGAGAATGCTCACATTTGTAAATCATTATACATATTATTTCGGTGGGCTTGTTGCTCACCCTTGCTTTCTTCTTTCATCACACAACAACAGATAGAAAAGATGAACAGGACCAAGCTCCCAATTCGCAAGCGGTTATGAAACGTTCCGCAGTTTTCTGGAGGCGTTGATGCCGCAGTAGCTGAGGTAGGAATTACCAATACGCTAGGCTTTCAACTTTTGATGCACCAGATTATGTATCTATATGAATTGTAATAATGGCAAGGAAATGTAAATTTATTCAGAAACCCTTTTGAGGTGTAATGGCTTATAATTATGGAATAAAATGACTTGTGTTATTTTTGGATATTCATCTCTGAGACTATAACTTGTGGTGTGTGTGTATATTGTGGTGTCACAGTACGCAGTAGTTGGTTGATTATTAAGATTAAGTATTACTAAGGGAAATGGAACTCGTGACAACCCGGATCCCCGACCCCAGATTTGGGGGTGTTACAACAATCCTAGATCAGCTGTACCCTTGAGGTACTTGAAAATTCTTTTCACAGTTATTAGATGAGGTTCTCTTGGATTAGCCTAAAATTTTGCACAAAGATAGGTAGCATACATGATATCAGGTCTACTTGCAGTTAAATAGAGTAAATAGCCAATCATACCTCTATGGTTAGTAATATCTACTGATGAACCAGTATTTTTATCTAACTTCGTTGCAGTGGCCATGGGAGTGGATGTAGTTGAACAATCTTGCATTCCAAATTTCTTCAGTAAATTTCTGGTGTACTTGGATTGATTGATAAAGTACCTTCTTCATTTTGCTTGACTTGAAGTCCCAGAAAATAGCTAAGTTCTCCCATCACACTCATTTGATATCTTGACTGCATTAGCTTTGCAAACCTTTCACAGAGTTTGGTATTTGTAGAACCAAATATGATATCATCAACATATATCTGTACCAAAAGTAAGTCCTTTCCATGGTTGAGATAGAAGAGTGTTTTATCAATTGTGCCTCTTTTAAATCTACCTTCCAGAAGGAATTGAGCTAAAGTCTCATACCATGCTCTTGGAGATTGCTTAAGGCCATAAAGTGCTTTGTCAAGCCTGTAGACATGATTTAGAAATTTTGAATCTACAAATCCTGGAGGTTGTTCAACATATACCTCTTCTTCCAATTCTCCATTGAGAAAAACAATTTTCACATCCATTTGAAAGACTTTAAACTTTTTGTGAGCAGCATAAGCCAAAAAGATTCTTATGGCTTCCAATCTAGCAATTGGTGCAAAAGTTTCATCATAGTCAATACCCTCCTGTTGAGAGTAGCCTTTGGCAACCAGCCTTGCCTTGTTCCTTATAATTATGCCATCACTGTCAGTTTTATTTCTGAACACCCATTTTGTGCCAACAATGGATCTGTTCTTTGTTCTTGGCACTAGGGTCCAGACTTTATTTCATTCAAATTCATTTAACTCTTCTTGCATTGCTTGCACCCAATCAGCATCTTGAAGAGCTTCTTCCACTTTCTTTGGTTCAGTCTGAGATAGAAAAGAATGATAGATACATTCATTTGATGTTGTTGTTCTAGTTCTGAAACCTGCTTCAGGATCTCCAATTACTAAGTCAGGTGTATGTGCTTTAGTCCACTTCCTTGCAGATGGAAGTTATTTTCTAGAACTGGATTCTCCCCCATGATCCATGCTGTCTCTATTAGCATTTTCTCATGCTCCCCCTGTATTTATGCTCTCTGAGACTTCAGAATTTGAGTTGGATCCTTCAGGATTTAAAGAATCAGAGTTTCCAGAATTATCAGGATTTGGCTCATCAGAACTTGAAGAGCTAGTGACAGGTTCTGATGCATGACAAAGTTTTTCAGAAAAACGTTGAGACAAGGTTAGATATATGAGATAACCTTGCAACGATATTTTTTTATATACAGTTATAAACTGGAACTCTGTGTATATTATACATGGCAGAGGATTTCAAGATTTTGAAAAGTATATATACATATATACTAAATATTTTGCGACTTGGTCGCATTAAGAGATCAAACTTAGTTCATTTCTTTTTGACCAAGACTTTCATGAGTTCTATGAGAATGCTCGTATTTGTAAATCATTATACATATTATTTCGGTGGGCTTGTTGCTCACCCTTGCTTTCTTCTTTCATCACACAACAACAGATAGAAAAGATGAACAGGTCCAAGCTCCCAATTCGCAAGCGGTTAGGAAATGTTCCGCAGTTTTCTAGAGGCGTTGATGCCGCAGTAGCTGAGGTAGGAATCACCAACAGGCTAGGCTTTCAACTTTTGATGCACCAGACTTATGTATCTATATGAATTGTAATAATGGCAAGGAAATGTAAATTTATTCAGAAACCCTTTTGAGGTGAAATGGCTAATAATTATGGAATAAAATGACTTGTGTTATTTTTGGATATTCATCTCCGAGACTATAACTTATGGTGTGTGTGTATATTGTGGGGTCACAGTACGCAGTAGTTGGTTGATTGTTAAGATTAAGTATTATTAAGGGAAATAGAACTCGTGACAACCCGGATCCCCGACCCCAGATTTGGGGGTGTTACAAAAATCCTAGATCAGCTGTACCCTTGAGGTACTTGAAAATTCTTTTCACAATTATTAGATGAGGTTCTCTTAGATCAGCCTGAAATCTTGCATAAAGATAGGTAGCATACATGATATCCAGTCTACTTGCAGTTAAATAGAGTAAAGAGCCAATCATACCTCTATAGTTAGTAATATCTACTGATGAACCGGTATTTTTATCTAACTTTGTTGCAGTGGCCATGGGAGTGGATGTAGTTGAACAATCTTGCATTCCAAATTTCTTTAGTAAATTTCTGGTTTACTTGGATTGATTGATAAAGTACCTTCTTCATTTTGCTTGACTTGAAGTCCCAGAAAATAGCTAAGTTCTCCCATCATACTCATTTGATATCTTGACTGCATTAGCTTTGCAAACCTTTCACAGAGTTTGGTATTTGTAGAACCAAATATGGTATCATCAACATATATCTGTACCAAAAGTAAGTCCTTTCCATGGTTGAGATAGAAGAGTGTTTTATCAATTGTGCCTCTGTTAAATCTACCTTCCAGAAGGAATTGAGCTAAAGTCTCATACCATGCTCTTGGAGCTTGCTTAAAGCCTTAAAGTGCTTTGTCAAGCCTGTAGACATGATTTAGAAATTTTGAATCTACAAATCCTAGAGGTTGTTCAACATATACCTCTTCTTCCAATTCTCCATTGAGAAAAAACACTTTTCACATCCATTTGAAAGACTTTAAACTTTTTGTGAGCAGCATAAGCCAAAATGATTCTTATGGATTCCAATCTAGCAACTGGTGCAAAAGTTTCATCATAGTCAATACCCTCCTGTTGAGAGTAGCCTTTGGCAACCAGCCTTGCCTTGTTCCTTATAATTATGCCATCACTGTCAGTTTTATTTCTGAACACCCATTTTGTTCCAACAATGGATCTGTTCTTTGTTCTTGGCACTAGGGTCCAGACATTCATTTGATGTTGTTGTTCTAGTTCTGACACCTGCTTCAGGATCTCCAATTACTAAGTCAGGTGTATGTGCTTTAGTCCACTTCCTTGCAGATGGAAGTTGTTTTCTAGAACTGGATTCTCCCCCATGATCCATGCTGTCTCTATTAGCATTTTCTCATGCCCCCCCTGTAGTTATGCTCTCCGAGACTTCAGAATTTGAGTTGGATCCTTCAGGATTTGAAGAATCAGAGTTTCCAGAATTATCAGGATTTGGATCATCAGAACTTGAAGAGCCAGTGACAGGTTCTGATGCATGACAAAGTTTTTCAGAAAACGTTGAGACAAGGTTAGATATATGAGATCACCTTGCAACGATATTTTTTTTATACACAGTTATAAACTGGAACTCTGTGAATATTATACATGGCAGAGGATTTCAAGATTTTGAAAAGTATATATACATATATATTAAATATTTTTGTTGTGAATATGTTGTGTACTTGATGATCACTTAAACAAAACATCTAAGTAGATTTTACTTAGTGAGATAATGTAGCACTCGACGGATAAGAATTATAGTCCCGACGGATGACTAATTTATTATCCATCGAGTGAGTAGCTTATGTAATAATAAGTGTGTAGCACAGTGATGTATGCACCTTTGTATAGAATCTGTAGTAGCATATAAGTCATGTTGACTATAACTAGATATGCATAATAAGTTGATTAATTGTACATAAGTAATGTCTTGTAATTCTGTATAAATGAAATGAATTCAAGTGCCAAAATAGTTACCGACGGATGATTAACAAAGCCTTCGACGGATGATCAAATGACTATCAACGGATGTTCAACATAGCTGTCGACGGATGATCAATTAAGTCATCGACGGATGATCTGAAAGTCGACGGATGATCATATCAAGAATTCAAACATCAGTTGAACAGTGAAAGCTGACACATAGCCGTCGAGTTGTATACAAACACATTGTGGAAGCCCATTAAATGGGTAATAGAGGACGAAAAGCAGCAAATATTAAGACTGTTAGATTTTATATTTGTTCAGTCTTTTTGACTTTGTAATCTTGGTATTATATAAACCAAGAGAGTAGCAAATAGAAAAATAACTGAGATAACTGAGAGCAACACAAAAATAGAGAAATCTTTGTAAGCATAATCTTTAGCATTTCCTGTATTCTCAGTAGTTCTATTTTGTAAGCAACAGTGAGCATTTCTGCACACAGAGTCCTCTCGATATATTATATATATATCTGGTGGAATTGTTCAAATCCACCGAAAAGTTTTTAAAGACTCTTGTTTTTAATTACTTATGTTTTGATTCATTTAAGTTTACATTCCGCATTGTGCTAATCAAAATAAATATATCTATAATCGAGTTGAACATTTTTATTTCAAGAAAAAGGTTCAAGAATTCCATTCAACCCCCCTTCTGTAATTCTTGCTATATTGTAAAGGGATTAACAATTGGTATCAGAGCAAGCTCTTAATCTACAAAGAGTTTAAAGATCAAAACAATTCAGAAAGATGAACAAGAAAGATGTTGGAGTCAAGATTCCTTTTCTTGATAATGATAATTACCATCATTGGAAGGTAAAAATGCATCTTCATATGCTTTCTCAAGATGAGGCCTATGTAGACTGCATAGAAAGAGGCCCTCATGTTGCAGTGAGAGCTGTAACAGGAAATGAGCCATCTGTTTCAAAGACAAGGCATGAATGGTCTGATCCTGACATTGAACAAGTCAGGAAAGATAAAAAGGCCATGGACATTCTGTTCAATAGTGTTGATGCAGACATGTTTGATAACATCATCAACTGCAAGACTGCCAAGGAAGTTTGGGACACAATACAGATAATCTGTGATAGTACTGAGCAAGTAAGAGAAAATAAAATGCAGCTCCTGATTCAGCAATATGAGCATTTCACAATGAAGAAAGTGAGTCACTCACTGACATTTTTAGTAGATTCCAAAAACTACTAAATGCTATTAAGTTGCATGGAAGAGTCTATCAGACTAAAGACTCAAATCTGAAATTTCTCAGATCTCTTCCAAAGGAATGGAAACCAATGATAGTCTCATTGAGAAACTCACAAGATTATAAGGAGTTTACTTTAGAGAGACTGTATGGCATTCTGAAAAACTATGAGCTTGAGATAGAGCAGGATGAAAGAATGGAGAGAGGAAAGAAGAAAGGAGGATCCATTGCACTAGTTGCTGATCTGGAAAAGGAGAAAGAAGTGAAGATGGAAGCTGTGGAATCAACTTCAAAGGTCTGTGAAAGCAAGGGTAAGGGGCTAGCTGCAGAAAGTGAAGAATCATTGAGCTAAGATGACATGGAGGACATTGATGAGCACCTAGCATTCCTTTCAAGAAGATTTGCCAAGCTCAAGTTCAAAAAGAACTTTGGAGCAGCCAAGCCAAATAGAAACATGGTGTATAAGTCAAAATTCAAATGTTTCAAATGTGGCTTGGCAGGGCATTTTGCAAATGAGTGTAGAAAGTCAGATTCCAGTAAGAAAAGGCTTGAGTCTGTAGATTACAAGCAAAAATACTTTGATCTACTCAAACAAAAGGAAAGGGCTTTTATTACACAAGAGAATGACTGGGCAGTTGATGGTTTGGATGAAGATGAAGATGTCAGCTATGTCAATCTAGCCCTAATGGCCAAGTCTGATGAAACAGAGACAAGTTCCTCAAGCAATAATGTAATCACAACAAACCTTGCACATTTATCTAAAGCGGAGTGTAATGATGCCATAAATGACATGTCTACAGAATTGTATCATTTGCGTGTTACACTTAAGTCCCTCACTAAAGAAAATGCTAAAATCAAAGAAAACAATTTGTTTTTAAGTGAGAGGAACAATGTGCTTGAGTCTCAGTTTGTTGAGTTTGAGAAACTAAAAATTGAGTGTAAGATTGCCAAGGAGGAATTAACAGAGTCCTTAAAAAAGGAAGAAATTTTGAAGAAGCAGCTCGAGCGTGAACAATAGGTGATTAAAGCATGGAAAATATCTAGGGATGTTCATGCTCAAATCACCAAGGTTCAAGGAATTGAGTCTTTTTGTGATGAAGCCTGGAAAAATAATAAGGAGAAATTAGAACCTATTTTGGTATATGGGTTGCTGACAGATGTAGACTCGATGGATGATGAGGACTATCCGTCGGATAACAAAAAGTGTTATCCATCGAATGATAAAAATCCTCATCCGTCGGCTGTAAACAAACCCATTAGCAAAGCCAAATTAATCAAGCTAAATGAAAAGTATGGGTCTGTTTCCAAGAACTTTGTTTCAGGAGAGTCAAGTCAAGCTAAGAAAGGGAAAAAGGCTAATTTTGGTCACATGACTGTCAAACAGTTAAGTGACAGACTTGAGAAGATAGAGGTAAAAACAGAGACTAAAAGGAAAAATAATAGGAATGGTAAAGTAGGGATTAACAAACACAATAACTACACACCTGATAAATATGCTCCTAGAAAAATCTGTGTCAAGTGTGGTAGTGTAAATCATTTGTCTGTTATTTGCAAATCTTCCATGCCTACTCCCATGTCTGTTCAGCCTCAATTTCCTAACATGAATGCCATGCCTCCCATGCCTGTTAATGCTATGCCTACACAGAACATGAATGCACAGTTTGCTAATATGCCATTTGCACCTAATCCATATTATGCTGCATACAATATGCCTCAAATGCCATTTAGCATGCCTTACTGGAATAACATGTTTGCACCAAGCGTGCCATTTCCTGTTAGCCATAACATGCATGATAATTCTGTTGCATTTAGTGGTTTTAAAGGTACAACCCAATTGACTAAGGAAGAATCTGAAATTCCTAAGTCAAATGAGATAAGGCCTAAGAAACAGAAGAAGAAAGCTAACAAGGCAGGACCCAAGGAAACTTGGGTACCAAAATCAACTTGATTTGATTTTGATGTGTGCAGGGAAACATAAAGAATCTTTGGTACTTGGATAGTGGCTGTTCAAGACACATGACTGGTGATTCTACCCTGCTCACAGAGTTTAAGGAGAGAGCTGGCCCAAGTATCACTTTTGGAGATGACAGCAAAGGTTATACTGTGGGATATGGCTTGATTTCAAAGGACAATGTCATCATTGAAGAGGTTGCCTTAGTGGATGGTCTCAAACACAATCTGTTGAGAATCAGCCAGCTTTGTGACAAAGGCAACTCAGTAACCTTCAACAAAGAAGCCTGTGTTGTGACTAATAATCAAAACAACAAAGTGGTTCTCACTGGTGTGAGAAGAGGAAATGTGTATCTAGCTGACTTTAACTCAACTAAAGCAGAATCTGTAAATTGTCTTCTCAGTAAAGCAAGTCAAGATGAAAGTTGGCTATGGCACAAGAAGCTATCCCATTTGAACTTCAAGACCATGAATGAGCTGGTAAAGAAAGAACTAGTAAGAGGCAGTCCTCTAGTGGAGTTTACAAAGGATGGACTGTGTGATGCCTGCCAAAAAGGGAAGCAGATCAAAGCATCATTCAGGAAGAAACTTGATTCAGCAATTGAAGAGCCTCTGCAACTGCTTCACATGGATTTATTTGGACCAGTCAATGCATTGTCAATTTCAAAGAAAAGATTTTGCCTAGTAATTGTAGATGATTTCTCAAAGTTCTCTTGGACATATTTCCTAAAGTCTAAATATGAGGCTAGTGAAATCATCATCAATCACATAAGGCAAGTTAACAATCATCCTGATTTCAAAGTTAGAAGAATCAGGAGTGACAATGGAACTGAGTTCAAGAACTATGTCATGAGAGCATTTTGTGAGGAAAATGGGATCTTGCATGAGTTTTCAGCAGCAAGGACTCCACAACAGAATGGAGTAGTGGAAAGAAAGAACAAATCTCTTATTGAAGCTGCAAGGACAATGCTTGAAGAATCAAAATTACCAACTTATTTCCAGGCTGAAGCTGTAAACACTGCATGCTACACTCAGAATATCTCTCTGATTAATCAAGCAAGATGCATGACACCTTATCAATTGTTCAAGAACAAGAAGCCAACTCTAAACTTTCTTCATGTCTTTGGCTGTAAGTGTTATATTCTGAGAAATCAAACTGATCAAAATGGGAAGTTTGATGCTAAAGCAGATGAAGGAATTTTTGTTGGATATGCTGTTGGTAAAGCATATAGAGTCTACAATCTAAGAACCAACATTGTTGTGGAATATATACATGTTGTGTTTGATGATAAAAAGATTGAAGGACTGAAAGATGGAGATTACCATGAGAGCCTCAAATTCGACAATGTCGAGATGGTTAGTGATGTAAGTGATGATGAGAGTGATCAAGAAACAGTGTCTAAGGATAATGCAGACAAATCTACCACCAATGAAGCACAAAACTCAACATCCATCGAGTTACATAATGCTTCATCCGTCGAAAGGCAATCTGTGTTATCCGTCAGAAGACAACCTGCCTCATCCGTCGGTACTCAAAATTCACCATCCGTCGGGTTATCAAAAGGAGCAGGAAGTCAAGGCAGATCACCCATAGAAAGTACCCCTTTCTCAAATCAAAGATCCACAAACTCAGGGGGAGTTTTTAGCAATCAAAACTCAATCACACATCAAGAAAACATTGAGGTCTCTTCATCTAGAGCTAATCTACCTCAACCAAGAAAATGGACAAAAGATCACCCCTTTGAACTGATTATTGGTGATGTTTCTTCTAGAGTTCAAACCAGGAGAGCAACTCAAGAAGAATGTCTATACAACAACTTTCTGTCAAAGGAAGAACCAAAAAAGGTAGAAGAAGCCTTGTTAGATCCTGATTGGATTTTAGCTATGCAGGAGGAGCTAAACCAATTTGAAAGGAATAAAGTATGAAAGCTGGTACCCAAGCCTAAAGGAAAGAATCCAATAGACACCAAATGGGTATTCAGAAACAAGATGGATGAAAATGGTATAGTAGTAAGGAACAAAGCCAGATTGGTTGCTAAAGGCTATTGCCAGCAAGAAGGAAGAGATTTTGATGAAACATCTGCTCCTGTTGCAAGACTTGAAGCCATCAGAATCTTCTTAGCCTATGCAGCCCATGCTAATTTCAAGGTCTATCAAATGGATGTCAAAAGTGCCTTTCTGAATGGAGATTTGGAGGAAGAAGTGTATGTTAGTCAACCTCCTGGCTTTGAAGATCCAAATTTTCCAGAGTATGTCTATTATCTACTGAAAGCACTTTATGGACTGAAGCAAGCACCTAGAGCCTGGTATGACACTTTATCAAAGTTCCTTTTGGAAAATCACTTCACAAGAGGTACTGTAGATAAAACTTTATTTTTCAGAAATGTTAATGGCTCTAGCATACTTGTTCAAATTTATGTAGATGATATTATCTTTGGCTCTACAGATGAGAAACTTTGTAAAAAGTTTGCCAAACTGATGCAAAGTAAGTATGAAATGAGTATGATGGGAGAACTAACTTACTTTCTTGGTTTACAAGTTAAGCAAGTTAGTGATGGAATATTCATTAGTCAAACTAAATATATTTTTGATCTTTTAAAGAAGATTGATCTAATGGATTGCACATCTGCAAAAACTCCCATGGCCAATGCAACTAAGCTTGAGCTAAACACTACTAAAAGGTATGTGGATATTTCAAGCTATAGAGGCATGGTTGGCTCACTTCTGTACTTAACAGCTAGTAGGCCAGATATAATGTTTGCTACATGTTTATGTGCTAGATTTCAGGCTGATCCTAGAGAGTCTCACTTAATAGCTATTAAGAGAATTTTAAGATATCTCAAGGGAACACCAAAACTTGGCATTTGGTATCCTAGAGATTCTGGTTTTGATCTAACTGGTTATTCAGATGCAGACTATGCAGGTTGCAAAATTGACAGAAAAAGCACAACAGGAACTTGTCAATTTCTAGGAAACAAGCTTGTGTCCTGGTTCAGTAAAAAGCAAAATTCAGTTTCTACTTCTACAGCTGAAGCTGAATATATTGCTGCTGGCAGTTATTGTGCACATATTTTATGGATGAAAAATCAATTGCTAGACTATGGTCTGCAAGTTGAGAGGATTCCTATTTTCTGTGATAACACAAGTGCAATTGCCATCACTGAAAATCTAGTGCAACATTCAAGGACAAAGCACATAGACATCAAGTACCATTTCATAAGGGAACATGTAATGAATGGTAATGTAGAGTTACATTTTGTTCCAAGTGAGAAGCAACTTGCAGATTTATTAACCAAGCCACTGGATGAATCCACCTTTTCTAGGTTTAAGTTGAAAAGTAGCCAGAAATTTAACTGATTTTCAGTCATGGATGAAATTTTGGCTAAGTCAAAATTTTTATCTCGACGGATGACCATTATCCATCGAGTTGAGTCATCCGTCGATAAACAATGTGCAAATAAAAATTAATTATTTTTCTGGAATCTTTTAATACTCGACGGATAACAGTTTATCCTCATCCGTCGAAGTGTCTAAATCTTAACCGTTAATTCCCTGAACATTATCCATCGAGTATACTTACAGTTTGTAAGCATTACACGACGGATAATGAGTGGAATTTTTACAGTTTATTTTTAAAACGGCTAATTTAGGCAATTTCTATTGGGTAATGTACTTCTCTTTATTATTTTTATCCGTTATTTTTGAGCAAAGTATAAAAGTTTATTTCATTCTAATCATTTTCTTTTATCATTCTCAAATTCAACTGTGTTAATTTCATGCTCTCTCAAGCAAAAATCCTCTTTCTCTTCAAGCTTTCCTTCTCTAACAATGGCACCTGTAGTAAAGATTATGTCTCAGACTGGGTTCATTTATGAGAAGTACAACTTCACTGCTTTGGTCAACAAGGGCATTCAGCAATCAGAAGACTATCACAAGATGATGGACTTCGTGAAGAACTTCAAGTTAAGTTTTGCCATGCTTGAATCACCCACAATCCTTTGTGAAGTTGTAGAAGAGATGTGGACCTCTGCAATTTACAACTCTACTGACAAAACCATCACTCTGACCATCAAAGGTAATGAATTCTGTATCAATAGTGATGTGATAAAAGCATGTTTCAAGATTCCTGATGATAATGTAACTTCACCACACACTGACACTAATTTGATCAATATGCTTAATTCCATGCATTATGCACTTCCTACTACTAAGCTAAGTGATATTAGGAGATTAGGTCTTAGGAAGGAATGAAGTTTTATGTGTGATGTTGTAACTAAAGTTTTCTTTAGAAAAATCAGTAATTTTGATTCTGTGAACATTTCCATGATTAACATGCTATACATGCTAGTTACAGACAAATTTTACAATTTCAGTGACCTTGTCATATATGAGTTAGGTTTTAAACTAGGTGAGTTAGCCAAAAAGGGAAAGAATGTATATTATGCTAGATTTTTCATGATATTGGCTAACCATCTTTGTCAAGAGATTGTACTTGAGAACCCAAACAACAAATTAGCTTGTTGGGTTCAAGAGAGAAGAATCATTGCAGATTTAAACAGAGCCAACCACCATAGGGATGTGCCAATGTTCTATTTCCCTGTAGTGCTGAAACCTCAGGTAAGTGAGGTAAGTTCATCCATACCCTCAAATATTCCAATCTCCTCTATTTCTTTGACTTCAGGCATAGCTATGGCAACTGTGACAATGACCAAACAGTTGCCTACCAAAGCTGCCAAAACAACTGTAATTTCCAAATCCAAATCAAAGAAAACCCCCTCTGGTATCTCTCAAAAGGTACCAGTTGAAAATCTACCAAAGTCAAAGAGGGGAGTGTGAAGGAGGGTCAGATAGGTGAGGGAAGGGGTGAACATCAAAGAAACCCCATGGATATGGTTGGAGAGTTGAGTGAATCCCAGCCTAGCCACACTACAGTTTCCCAACAAACTGCAGTGCTTAAAAAGGACAAAAGCTCACTTCTAGCTGCATCCTCCCAAAAGGATGTGGCTATTGAACAAAGCTCTCATCCAAGAGTACAGGCCAAAAGGGTTAGGGACAAAAGCTCACCCCAAACTTATACTAGAAAGAAGAAATCCAAAATAACTGGGGATGCACAGGGCACACACACAGTGCAAACTGGTGCTAAAGACACAGTCCCTGCACCTTCTCAAATTCAGATTGATATGGCTCCAATAAATGTGGAGTCACTGCCAAAATCTCTTATAATAGAAGCCACTGAAACGCCATACTCACCAACTAACTCACTGGAAGTGGATATGATAAACACTTCAATTCCTGATTCTCCTTCTTTAACTCTGTTGGGGAAGCCAAAATCTAGTGCAAGTGAGCATCATCTTTTAGATGATTTGTTGGCTCACTTGCCAATTCTTTCAGATACTATTGTGACATCTGTGCCTCAAATAACTTCAATCAACACAGAGTCAACAATAGTTTCTCTTCCCACCTTATTCATTTCTACTCTCTCGATGGATATTGCTCATCCGTCGAGTAGTGATTGTATCCCGACGGATAAGCTTAACAGCAGTTATCCGTCGGATAGCTTTACCACTCACCCGACGGATATCACTTATCCGTCGAGTGTCTCTGCACAACTTCAAACTTCAATTATTTCTAGTGCAGAAGATTTAGTGGTAATACAATCACTCTTAGGACTGAGAGAGGATAGTGCTTTGAGTGAGAGGCTGGGTTGCTCCCAGGAAAAAGGAGAGGAAAAGAGTGAATCTCAGCAATCCATTTATTCAGGATTGGCAAAAGTGAGTGAGAGGAGTCCCACCTTAGAAGGTGAAGGTGAGGGTGTGAGGGTGGGGAGCCACGGTGAGACCCTGATGCAACAAAAGAGAGAATATGAGAGAAAGGAAGGTACAGGAGAAATAAGGGTGGATCCAGCCATTGCTAGTGAGTCAATGATTGTGGATGATGCTGAAAAGGAAAGACAATTTCAGCAACATTACAAAGCTGAAATTGATAACATTTCCTCGGATGCTGACACTTTTACTCATCCTGTGTCAGCCTATCAATTGTTGGCTGCTCAGGGAAATGTGGAGGCAGAGCAGACTTTGAATTTGGTGCACACCACAAAATCTCTTCAAAGAGATAAATCTGCTGTTAACAGGATGCCTTCTCAAGCTGGAGAGCCATATGAAGAATTTGGAGTAAATTCTAATGATGATGACTCTGGTTCTTTGGATGGAAGCATGAACTTAGGGGGAGCTGAAGGCCCAAGTTCTGCTTTAAGTTTACCTGAATGGGCATGGGCAAAGGAATCTACACCAGGACAATTTGAGGTGTCCTTGGTCAAACAAGTAATAGCTATTCAACAGATCCTTCAGAGAACTTCAGATGCTGGTACCAAGGCTGTTCTTCAAGCTCACCTAGACACTCTACATCTAATGAAGATCCAGCATTTAAGACAGAATCTCAGTGTGGATGAATTGAAAAGAGATATAGCTAACTTGAAGACCTATAACTCTGAGAAGCCGGATTCAGTAATGCCATATGGTACCATGCAAGATCTACTACTAAGATTAAGGAGAGAATCAGAATCTGAAAAGAAGCTAGCCAAGCTGGAAAACAGAGTTCAAGTTATTGAAGATTCAGTGGCTATTCTTCTTCAAACTCAACAGACCCAGACAAATCTTCTCATGCAATTGGCTAAAGCACAAGGCCTAACTCCTCAACTTGATGATAACAAAAAAAGGGGAGAGAAAATCAAGTAAGGGGGAGAAAGGACCAACAGAGGGGGAGAAACTTCAAGTACAAATCAACAAAGTAATTGTACCTTCAATTACTATCTCCAAGCCACCAGTTGCAGATGGTATAGATCTAATTGAAGCAGCAGCAAATTTGAAAGTTGCTGAAAAAGGAAAGTTGAGTTTGATCAACTGGGAAGATTGATGAGGAGATACAGAAAAAGTTTGAACTAGTCAAGGAGCCAGTTAAGTCAGCCATCCATCACTCTCATGTCAAGCCAATCAGTGTGAATGAGATGAGCATGAACTATCTGGAGAAAGGACAATCTTCCTGCATCAAATCACAAAAGGCTGAAATAATTCTCAAACCAAGGGCAAATTATCCAAAGCCATCTTTGAAGAATCCCTTGGACACTGTGTATAAAACACCCAAGCCTGATGAAAAGAAGCTTCTGTCAAGATCCATTGTCTTCTATAAAGATCCAGCTGATTCAGCTTCAAAAAGGAGAATTGCTAAGATATTCAGAAATGGAAAGGAAATTTGTGTGGTAGCTGGACATCCACAGTTTGCTCAAGCAAAGAAAGAAGAAAAAGGCAGATTAAAGCAGGAAAAGAGGCAAGCTGCTCTAGATGCAAAGAAGTCTAAACAAAAGAAAGAACAGATTGCTATCTTGGCCAAGCTACAAGCTGTGAATTCTTCTCAACAAATGCCTTCTCAACCATCTGAAGCTGCTGAATCAAAGAAGAAGATTGAAGAACAGAAGAAATCCCCAAGAAAGAAAGAATTGGCTAGAAGAACTAAAAGGAAACTGGATGTTGTTGACAAGGAATTGGAAGATCAATTTCCTAAGGAATCCACACCAGCTAAAACTCAAGCATCAAAGCCCTCTGTGGTATTTGAAGACATAAGGGTGATGGACCCCTACAGGAACATACATGGAGAGCCTATTGTGCCAAAGGATGAGCCAATAGAGTGGGATAAATTACCAATTCATGACTTCAACTTGCCAATCCCTACCAAGCCAAAAAGGATAAAATCAAGGGCAGTCAAGAAAGTGAAGCTGTCACCTCTCAAATCCAAGTTAGTAGTTAAAGCTTAACCCAAGGTCAACAGGGGAGACTACTTGTACTTGTGTGACATCAAAGAATTCTCAGATCTAAACCTCTATATGGAGGAACTGGATGAAGGGCAATTGATGCATACAGAAACCTACCTGAAAGGCTGGTGTTCAAGTACAAAGGAGGAAGGGAGATTTATTGGCCTCTTCACAGGATACTTCAAGAAAGCCAAGCTGTGTTGATCAAAGTCTATTCATCCTTCAAGAAAAACTTTGGGTTCAATGTAACTCCAAGAAGACTAGTATTGAAGAAGATTGAAGAGCTGAGGAGTGTTAGAGCTAAAGATGCACTCCCAAAGACTCTAATCATCCCATACATAGGGAGAAGAGTGCATCTAAGGCCCTACTGGCTGATGGAATTCATGGATGACAAGGGTGTGAGAAGATTCTTCAGACTAGAAGACCAATTGAGTATCTCTAGCAATGAGACTCTCTTAGAGATGCATGAAATGCTAGATCTCTCAGAATCTGATGAACTAGAATTCCACAGGCAGCTCCTGAATCAAATTGAAGAAAACAACAGAAAGCTTGGAAGAAGATCCAGACCTTCAAGAAACTAGAAAAACATGCTCAGGCTAGAGGAGCATCTTGAACTGACTGTGAGCCAAACCTTGTACATTTTGTTTAATTGAAGCACTTTCAGTTTTATCTACTTATCTTTAAAGATATATGTTTAGGATGTTTTGTTATCATCAAGTATCTCTTAGTTTATGGCTACAATTCCAGTAGACATAAATTGGGGGAGATTGTTGTGAATATGTTGTGTACTTGATGATCACTTAAACAAAACATCTAAGTAGATTTTACTTAGTGAGATAATGTAGCACTCGACGGATAAGAATTATAGTCCCGACGGATGACTAACTTATTATCCATCGAGTGAGTAGCTTATGTAATAATAAGTGTGTAGCACAATGATGTATGCACCTTTGTATAGAATCTGTAGTAGCATATAAGTCATGTTGACTTTAACTAGATATGAAGAATAGGTTGATTAATTGTTCATAAGTAATGTCTTGTAATTCTGTATAAGTGAAATGAAGTCAAGTGCCAAAATAGCTATCGACGGATGATTAACAAAGCCTTCGACGGATGATCAAATGACTATCAACGGATGTTCAACATAGCTGTCGACGGATGATCAATTAAGTCATCGACGGATGATCTGAAAGTCAACGGATGATCATATCAAGAATTCAAACATCAGTTGAACAGTGAAAGCTGACACACAACCGTCGAGTTGTATACAAACACATTGTGGAAGCCCATTAACTGGGTAATAGAGGACGAAAAGCAGCAAAGATTAAGACTGTTAGATTTTATATTTGTTCAGTCTTTTTGACTTTGTAATCTTGGTATTATATAAACCAAGAGAGTAGCAAATAGAAAAATAACTGAGATAACTGAGAGAAACACAAAAACAGAGAAATCTTTGTAAGCATAATCTTTAGCATTTCCAGTATTCTTAGTAGTTCTATTTTGTAAGCAGCTGTGAGCATTTCTGCACACAGAGTCCTCTCGATATATTATATATATCTCTGGTGGAATTGTTCAAATCCACCAGAAAGTTTTTAAAGACTCTTGTTTTTAATTACTTATGTTTTGATTCATTTAAGTTTACATTCCGCATTGTGCTAATCAAAACAAATATATCTATAATCGAGTTGAACATTTTTATTTCAAGAAAAAGGTTCAAGAATTCCATTCAACCCCCTTCTTTAATTCTTGCTATATTGTAAAGGGATTAAAAATTTTGCGACTTGGTCGCATTAAGAGATCAAACTTGGTTCATTTCTTTTTGACCAAGACTTTCATGAGTTCTATGAGAATGCTCACATTTGTAAATCATTATACATAATATTTCGGTTGGCTTGTTGCTCACCCTTACTTTCTTCTTTCATCACACAATAACAGATAGAAAATATGAACAAGACCAAGCTCCCAATTCGCAAGCGGTTAGGAAACGTTCCGCAGTTTTCTGGAGGCGTTGATGCCGCAGTAGCTGAGGTAGGAATCACCAACAGGCTAGGCTTTCAACTTTTGATGCACCAGACTTATGTATCTATATGAATTGTAATAATGGCAAGGAAATATAAATTTATTCAGAAACCCTTTTGAGGTGTAATGGCTTATAATTATGGAATAAAATGACTTGTGTTATTTTTGGATATTCATCTCTGAGACTATAACTTGTGGTGTGTATGTATATTGGGGGGTCACAGTACGCAATAGTTGGTTGATTATTAAGATTAAGTATTATTAAGGGAAATGGAACTCGTGACAACCCGGATCCCCGACCCCAGATTTGGGGGTGTTACAACAATCCTAGATCAGCTATACCCTTGAGGTACTTGAAAATTCTTTTCACAATTGTTAGATGAGGTTCTCTTGGATTAGCCTGAAATCTTGCACAAAGATATGTAGCATACATGATATCAGGTCTACTTGCAGTTAAATAGAGTAAAGAGCCAATCATACCTCTATAGTTAGTAATATCTACTGATGAACCGGTATTTTTATCTAACTTCGTTGCAGTGGCCATGGGAGTGGATGTAGTTGAACAATCTTGCATTCCAAATTTCTTCAGTAAATTTCTGGTGTACTTGGATTGATTGATAAAGTACCTTCTTCATTTTGCTTGACTTGAAGTCCCAGAAAATAGATAATTTCTCCCATCATACTCATTTGATATCTTGACTGCATTAGCTTTGCAAACCTTTCACAGAGTTTGGTATTTGTAGAACCAAATATGATATCATCAACATATATCTGTACCAAAAGTAAGTCCTTTCCATGGTTGAGATAGAAGAGTGTTTTATCAATTGTGCCTCTGTTAAATCTACTTTCCAGAAGGAATTGAGCTAAAGTGTTATACCATGCTCTTGGAGCTTGCTTAAGGCCATAAAGTGCTTTGTCAAGCCTGTAGACATGATTTAGAAATTTTGAATCTACAAATCCTGGAGGTTGTTCAACATATACCTCTTCTTCCAATTCTCCATTGAGAAAAACACTTTTCACATCCATTTGAAAGACTTTAAACTTTTTGTGAGCAGCATAAGCCAAAAAGATTCTTATGGTTTCCAATCTAGCAATTGGTGCAAAAGTTTCATCATAGTCAATACCCTCCTGTTGAGAGTAGCCTTTGGCAACCAGCCTTGCCTTGTTCCTTATAATTATGCCATCACTGTCAGTTTTATTTTTGAACACCCATTTTGTGCCAACAATGGATCTGTTCTTTGTTCTTGGAACTAGGGTCCAGACTTTATTTCATTCAAATGCATTTAACTCATCTTGCATTGCTTGCACGCAATCAGCATCTTGAAGAGCTTCTTCCACTTTCTTTGGTTCAGTCTGAGATATAAAAGAATGATAGATACATTCATTTGATGTTGTTGTTCTAGTTCTAACATCTGCTTCAAGATCTCCAATTACTAAGTCAGGTGTATGTGCTTTAGTCCACTTCCTTGCAGATGGAAGTTGTTTTCTAGAACTGGATTCTCCCCTATGGTCCATGCTGTCTCTATTAGCATTTTCTGATGCTCCCCCTGTAGTTATGCTCTCTGAGACTTCAGAATTTGAGTTGGATCCTTCAGGATTTGAAGAATCATAGTTTCAAGAATTATCAGGATTTGGCTCATCAGAACTTGAAGAGCCGGTGACATGTTCTGATGCATGAGAAAGTTTTTCAGAAAAACGTTGAGACAAGGTTAGATATATGAGATCACCTTGCAACTATATTTTTTTTATATACAGTTATAAACTGGAACTCTGTGTATATTATACATGGTAGAGGATTTCAAGATTTTAAAAAGTATATATACATATATACTAAATATTTTGCGACTTGGTCCCATTAAGAGATCAAACTTGGTTCATTTCTTTTTGACCAAGACTTTCATGAGTTCTATGAGAATGCTCACATTTGTAAATCATTATACATATTATTTCGGTGGGCTTGTTGCTCACCCTTGCTTTCTTCTTTCATCACACAAGAATAGATAGAAAAAATGAACAGGACCAAGCTCCCAATTCGCAAGCGGTTAGGAAACGTTCTGCAGTTTTCTGGAGGCGTTGATGCCGCAGTAGCTGAGGTAGGAATTACCAATACGCTAGGCTTTCAACTTTTGATGCACCAGACTTATGTATCTATATGAATTGTAATAATGGCAAGGAAATGTAAATTTATTCAGAAACCCTTTTGAGGTGTAATGGCTTATAATTATGGAATAAAATGACTTGTGTTATTTTTGGATATTCATCTCCGAGACTATAACTTGTGGTGTGTGTATATTGTGGGGTCACAGTACGCAGTAGTTGGTTGATTATTAAGATTAAGTATTATTAAGGGAAATGGAACTCGTGACAACCCGGATCCCCGACCCCAGATTTGGGGGTGTTACAACAATCCTAGATCAGCTGTATCCTTGAGGTACTTGAAAATTCTTTTCACAGTTATTAGATGAGGTTCTCTTGGATCAGCCTGAAATCTTGTACAAAGATAGGTAGCATACATGATATCAGGTCTACTTGCAGTTAAATAGAGTAAAGAGCCAATCATACCTCTATAGTTAGTAATATCTATTGATGAACCGGTACTTTTATCTAACTTCGTTGCAGTGGCCATGGGAGTGGATGTAGTTTAACAATCTTGCATTCCAAATTTCTTCAGTAAATTTCTGGTGTACTTGGATTGATTGATAAAGTACCTTCTTCATTTTTCTTGACTTGAAGTCCCAGAAAATAGCTAAGTTCTCCCATCATACTCATTTGATATCTTGACTGCATTAGCTTTGCAAACCTTTCACAGAGTTTGGTATTTGTAGAACCAAATATGATATCATCAACATATATCTGTACAAAAAGTAAGTCCTTTCCATGGTTGAGATAGAAGAGTGTTTTATCAATTGTGCCTCTGTTAAATCTACTTTCCAGAAGGAATTGAGCTAAAGTCTCATACCATGCTCTTGGAGCTTGCTTAAGGCCATAAAGTGCTTTGTCAAGCCTATAGACATGATTTAGAAATTTTGAATCTACAAATCCTGGAGGTTGTTCAACATATACCTCTTCTTCCAATTCTCCATTGAGAAAAACACTTTTCACATCCATTTGAAAGACTTTAAACTTTTTGTGAGCAGCATAAGCCAAAACAATTCTTATGGCTTCCAATCTAGCAACTGGTGCAAAAGTTTCATCATAGTCTATACCCTCCTGTTGAGAGTAGCCTTTGGCAACCAACCTTGCCTTGTTCCTTATAATTATGCCATCACTGTCAGTTTTATTTCTGAACACCCATTTTGTGCCAATAATGGATCTGTTCTTTGTTCTTGGCACTAGGGTCCAGACTTTATTTCATTCAAATGCATTTAACTCTTCCTGTAACACCCCCAAATCCGGGGTCGGGGATTCGGGTTGTCACGAGTTCAATTTCCCTTAATAACACCCAATCTTAATAAATAATCAACTATTCTGTACTGTGACCCCACCATAAACACACACACCATAAGTTATAGTCTCAGAGATGAATATCCAAAAATAATCACAAGTCGTTTTATTCCACAATTATATGCCAATACACCTTAAAAGGGTTTCTGAATAAATTTACATTTCTTTGCCATTATTACAATTCATAAATATACATAAATCCGGTTCATCAATAGTTGAAAACCTAGTCTATTGGTAGCTCCTACCTCAGCTACGGCGACATCAATGCTTCCAGAAAACTGCGGAACAATTTCTAACCGCTTGCGAATTGGAAGCTTGGTCCTGTTCATCTTTTCTATCTGTTGTTGTGTGATGAAGGAAGAAAGCAAGGGTGAGCAACAAGCCCACCAAAATAATATGTATAATGATTAACAATATATGAGCATTCTCATAGTACTCATGAAAGTCTTGGTCAAGAAGAAATGAACCAAGCGGATATCTTAACGCGACCAAGTCGCAAAATATTCAGTATATATACATATATACTTTTCACAATCTTTGAAATCCTCTGACATGTATAATATACGCAGAGTTCCCGCTTATAACTGTATAAAAATATCATTGCAAGGTGATCTCATATATCTAACCTTGTCTCAACATTTTTTTCTGAAAATCTTTGTCATTCATAAGACAATAATTAACTAGATATAAGTTTAAAAGATGAAGTTACAAGATACTTCAATATGCTTATATCTTTTCCAAATACTACTTGAACTACCACCATTCAAGTTATAATGAGCTTTCAACAGTTCATCACATAGATGAGACTACAAGACAAGATTTGAATAGATTAAATCTTTGAAGTATTATTGAAGGAAATGAAGTTATGATATACTTCATTAAGTTTCGATATATATATATCCATATATACATCTTCTTTATACATTTCCTGAAAACCTCTGTCATGTAAAGTATGAACAGAGTTTGTAACATCCAATAAATTTTTGGAAGGAAAAAGAATTCTGGCATAAACCCGATATCTTGCTGATCAGGCAAAGATACCAATAAGTAACCTTTTCTACTAGTAGATGGACGAATTCCCCACTGGTCATCACCCTGGTCGCAATAGGACCTTATGCTGGACTGCCACTCAGCCACTTACGCATTTGATGGACTCCCACTGAGCCACTTACACTATCATGGATGCCCACTGAGCCCATGTTGCTTATGCCGACTTGATAGATGGACTTACTTCCCGAATGTTGGGTAAGTAATCAATTCATTTACCAAAACCGCAACCTTGTTGCGAATATAAAATACACCACAGAGCCGGATCCCTCTGGTTTTGAGCGAGTATTTAAACCCCCTTTTAAAAAGGAAGATCTTAAATATATACAAAAAATTGAGTTTTGGGATCCGCTCTAACCTTTGAAAATCATTTTAAGGACTCGAAAACACTTTAAAGAGTGTTTGGAGTAATGCTGATTTAATAAAGTAAATCAGTCCCAATATATTAGAAAATATCTGAATATTATTATTTAAATAATATTCCCATAAAGAATAATATTTATACAAATAATTGAAGTAGAAGTTGTAAAACTTATACTTGAAACGAGTATTAAATAACCAAAGATATACTTGTACGAAAGTACTATCTTTATTTGAATAATCAAAAATAAGTTTTATTATCGACACCTTATTCTTTAATAAAATAAAGAATATATCTCAGCAAATAATCGGAGTCATAGGTCCTCAAATGAATATCCAAATAATATTCATTAAATAATATAAACTGAGTCATAAGCCCTCGAATGAATATTCAAAATAATATTCATAAATAAAATAAAAGGAGTCATAAGTTCTCGAATGAATATTCAAGTAATATTCATTAAATAATATAAAGTGAGTCATAATTCCTCGAATGAATATTAAAGTAATATTCATTAAATAATATAAAGTTATCGAATAAACCTTATTCGATTAATAGTTTTAAAAACTATTCATATATATATATAGATATATATATATATATATTATGCTCGGGAGCCTCGCCTCCCGGTTTTAGAAAAAGTTCACCTTTATATCCCCTATACTAAGGGTATACTCAAATACCGCTTATCTCTAGCATAGGTATTATGCAACTAGTAAGCATTTGAACCAACAGATATATAAATCAAGAATACGAAACATGCATGCATATATACCATATCACATGCTTCAATATATCGCAAGAATTTTCTAATAACAAATATGCATTTATCACAAGATCATGCATATACACATATACATCACAACAACAGTTATACGGGTAGAAAACTTGCCTGAGCGAGTGGGGGTTACAAATGGCTTGGGACGAGTCTGGTAACCTATAAACAACATATAAGTTGGAATTAAACCAAAGTCGCTTATGAATCTATACTTTAACCAATTTAGACTCTAACGCTCGCTTTGCGCTTAACGATTCACTTAAGTCGCTCGAGTACCCTCGGCTCCACCATTTTTAATAAATTAACCATTACGAGTTTTAAGGCGATTCTTTTGCGAGTGTCTTACCAACTACCTATTACACTTTACATAAATGTTTCATACTCCAATTAGTCTTTAAGGTCTTTAACCTATGTTTCAAAGTAAGGCGAGGGGTAATGGTTTGTTCGCGAAACGTCGTTACTTAAAACGACCGTTTCTCCTAAACCGTACATCGGAATCAAACGAACCACATATCAAAATAAAGCTCGTAACATGAACTATCTAATCATGGAAATGGTCAAAACCTATCAGGGAGTTCTCGGGTCCTAATGTTAAGAACAAAACAACCCAAAGTAAATCGGACATTACGACGGCTATGTTTACGCGATTTCCCAGATTTAAAACACTCCAATTCAACCCACAATCAATCCACAATCACAACCCAATCAAAACTCCATCCATACTACATCATAACAGCCCCAACAACTCAACATCAACAATTTATACTTATTCTTAAACTTGAATTTAACTACACTTAAGTTCATTAATTAACAATCCAAGAACTACCACTCCAAAAACTTCACAAAATCAACTAATCTCTACATTTACAACTAGCAAACCTCTCATGAATTATAACAACAAAACTAAACCTAATTACTCAAATAAAGTTAGGGTTTGGAGGGTTTATACCTTCCTTGGAGAGTGGAGAATCAAGAGAATGGCTTGGAATCACCCTTAAAGTCCTTATCCAAGCTTAATCTAAACAAAACTTCAAGAACAAAAAATTTAGTTCTTGAAAAACACTATTCACCATCTTCTTCCATGATTTTTAGGAAGAGATTGTGGATGATTTAGGAGCTCAAACTTATAGGATATTCATAACTATGCATAAGGAGTCTTAGATAATTACCTTGTAATTTAACAAAGCTTGGAACTATGATTTTGACTTTCTTGCTTTGGAAAAGAAGAAGAAGCCGAGAGCAAGGTGAAGAAAATGAACTAATCTTTGTGTTTTGGGTGAAATGATTGTTGGTTGGTTGTTTTTAGCTTGATTTTGGTTAATTACCTTTTTAACCATGAACTTTGTGTGGTTTTAAATCAACCACACCTCCTTCCCCCTTATGTCATGCTTATGTTACCTTGTGATGTCACCCTCCCTCCTTTGTCCTTTTCTCATTGGTTTGATGACATCATCCCCTCTAATCTCTTTGATTAGCTTTTAATTATTTGGCTAATGACCGCTGATCTGTTATACGGTTCGCTTAACTTTCGTTTTCGTTTATCGTTTGAGGGATCATACCCGGGATCTTATTACTTAGGTTCCCTTAACCTTTCTCAATACATTATTTTCCTTTTTATGATCCTCTCTTATAATCCTTGAATTTAAATCCTTTTTATTCTGTTACCTTATACTCAATTCTTTCTGTATCTGGTAGATTTCTGGGAAAAATCAAAGTGTTCGGATTTGGATTCTGACGATCTTTACATACACTTATATACCACATAGAGTACTAATAATATCCCAGAAGATCAATAAAAGAACCCCTACATAGTGTGGCATGAAAAGTTTTCTTATTCAGCAAAACACTATTCATAAGGGTTTCAAAAATTCCAAAAATTGGGGTTATTACACTTCCTGCATTGCTTGCACCCAATCAACATCTTGAAGAGATTCTTCCACTTTCTTTGGTTCAGTCTGAGATAGAAAAGAATGATAGAGACATTCATTTGATGTTGTTGTTCTAGTTCTGACACCTACTTCAGGATCTCCAATTACTAAGTCAGGTGTATGTGCTTTAATCCACTTCCTTGCAGATGGAAGTTGTTTTCTAGAACTGGATTCTCCCCCATGATCCATGCTGTCTCTATTTGCATTTTCTGATGCTCCCCCTGTAGTTATGCTCTCTGAGACTTCAGAATTTGAGTTGGATCCTTCAGGATTTGAAGAATCAGAGTTTCTAGAATTATCAGGATTTGGCTCATCAGAACTTGAAGAGCCAGTGACAAGTTCTGATGCTTCTTAAGAGTCTTGAGTTGTGGTAGGATCTTCAGCCTGCTCCCCCTGGACAGGTGCATTTTCCCTTGGAGTAGTTACCACAGTTCCAATGACATCAGAACTTAACCCGTCATAACTTACAGGATCAGGATTTAAGTCATCGGAATTTACAGAATCAGAATTTAAATCTTTATTTTCAAATCTCAGCTAATCATGATCATTGAAATCTTCAAGTCCAGTAATCTTCTTATCATAGAAAGATACATTGATAGATTCGATGACAATCCTTGTTCTTAAATTGTAGACTCTGAAGGCTTTTGTGGAAAGTGGATATCCAACAAAAATTCCTTCATCAGCTTTTAAATCAAATTTTGACAGCTGTTCAGGATGAGTCTTAAGAACAAAACACTTCCAACCAAATACATGAAAGTATTTCAGATTTGGCTTCTTTTTCTTTACCATCTCATATGGTGTTTTTCCATGCTTGTTTATGAGTGTAGCATTCTGTGTAAAACAAGTAGTCTGAACAGCTTCATCCCAAAAGTAGGTTGGTAGCTTTTCTTCATCAAGCATAGTTCGTGCAGCTTCAATGAGAGTCCTGTTCTTTCTTTCTACAACTTCATTTTGCTGTGGAGTTCCAGGTGCAGAAAATTCCTGCTTAATTCCATTCTCTTTGCAGAACTCTTCCATTATTGAATTCTTGAACTCAGTGCCATTATCACTTCTTATAATTTTGACAGAATCTTTGACCAATTTATCCAGCTGTTTGACATGATCAGTTAGAGTAGATGCAGTCTCATTCTTCTTGTGCAAGAAATACACCCATGTGTACCTTGTGAACTCATCCACTATAACCATAGCATATTTCTTCTTTGCAATTGACATGACATTGGCTGGACCAAATAGATCAACATGGAGTAAGTGATAAGGCTCAAGAATTGAAGATTCAGTTTTTCTCTTGAATGAAGATTTTCTTTGTTTTGCCTTTTGACATGAATCACAAAGGCCATCAGGAGCAAATACTGATTTTGGCAGTCCTCTCACAAGATCTTTCTTTACTAGCTCATTATGTTGTTGAAATTTAAATGAGAGAGTCTTTTGTGCCAATTCCAGCTTCCTTCAATTTATGCTCTACTCAACAGACAGATTGCAGAACCATCAGAACTTGTTGAAAGTTTGGCTTCATAAATGTTACCATGCATGTAACCTTTCAGAAACACTTTTCCTGTAGAATTGCTTACAACTTTACAGTGTTCTTCAAAGAAATCCACATGATAACCTCTATCACAGATTTGACTCACACTTAGCAGATTGTGTTTAAGTCCTGAGACAAAAGCTACTGATTTAATGATGACATTCCCAAGATTGATATTGCCATATCCCAGAGTTTTCCCATGTTGCCATCTCCATAAGAAACTCCTGGGTCAGCTTTCTCCACAAAGTCTGATAGTAGGGCTTTATTTCCAGTCATATGTCCTGAACATCCACTATCCAGAACTAGGATGTTTTTCATGTTGCCCTGCAATCACAAAGACCACCATTGGTTAGTTTTAAGGACCCATACTTGCTTGGATCCTTTGGCCTTTTTAAGTTTGTTAGCATTTGCAGCGGATTTAATTTCAGAGTTTATGCTAACATGCAATTTATCAGAATTTATATCAGACTTTGCATCAGACTTTACACTAGAAGTAATAATACTAACTTTCTTCAAAGAAGGTTTTATTTGATAATAATCATAGTACAAACTATGATATTCCTTACAAGTATAAATGGAATGTCATAAACTACCACAATGAAAACAAGGATTTTGTGGTTTAAACCTAACAGACTGACTCTTAATTCCTGATTTAGGAGGTGAAGAGTTTATTTCTTTATTTTTCCTGTAAAAAAAGCAAGATGGTTAGAGTTTCCACAGTTGTAACATTTCTTTCTAGGAGCATTAGGAACATGCATATAATTTTTGCTTTTATTGACACCTTCCTTTCCATTCCTATTTTTCTTAGCTTCCTTTACCTTGTTGACATTGCTAATCTCTTTTAGCTTATGCTTAAGTTGCTTCTTTGTCATTAAGCTTATGTTAACTTCAGCTGGTTTATCCTATTTTAATTTGTCAGAAGTTGACTTTTCTTTAACTTCTGTCCTAGATTTTTTCATCTTTTCAGAATCAGACTTTACAGTTTTTGCTACAAACTTAACATGATTTACCTTTGGCTTAGCATTCTGTTTAGCAATAATTGGCTCAATTTGCACAGTTTCTTTCTTACTTTTATCATCTCCATAACCTAAGCCCTCTTTCTAGTTTCCACTACTTAGTATATCCTGAGTTATTCAGCCAGAGTTAGTCCAAGTCCTGATGATCTCTCTTTCCTTTTCTAAGTCATCTTTTAGAGACTCATTCAATTTTAACACTTCATCTCTAACATAAAAAGCATCATATCTTTCTTTCTTAGTTTGATGAAGAAAAACTAACTCCTTTTCTAAATAGTCATTTCTCTTTTTAAAAGCAAGATTTTCAGATGTTAATCTTTCACATGTTAAAGTCTGATCTCTGTAACTAATGAACATGGTTTTAAGATATAATCTAAACTCAGTAATATCATCAGTATAAAAGCATAAGTTGTTTGAGGTACCTTCAATTCAGTAATTTCAGTACTGCTATCAGTATTTTCCATCAAGGTATAGTTCACCTCATGTTCAGAATCTGAAGTTTCTGTCCAGCTTTTCTTCTTTGTGACAAATGCCTTGCCTTTTTCCTTTCTTGCAGTCAGGAGATATGTGGCCTCTTTCACCATAATTGTAGCATTTGACATTTGAGTTGTCTCATCTGTCAGACTTTCCTCCTTTGCCTTCAGACTTTCTGAACCCTTTCTTATCATAACTTCCACCTTTCCTGGAAAACTTCCTGCCCTTTCTGAATTTCCTGTAGGCTATCTTTGTGATACCCTTCACCATAAGAGCACACAGTTGCATCATCTCTGCATCAACATCCATTTCAGGTAAACTTTCAGTTTCTGAATATTCATCATCAGAATATGATGACTCTGAATCAGACTTTATGATAGGAGCCTTTCTTTTGCCCCTCTTTGAGGCAACCACTTTAGGAGATTCCTCCTCAGCTTTAAGAGCAACTTTCCTTGACTTTCTTCCATGCCTCTTGCTCCTTTGATCCATGTCAAGTTCATAAGTCTTGAGCATACCATAAATTTCATCAAAAGTAGTTTCAGTAAGGTCATAGTTGTCTCTTATGGTAGTAGACTTCAAATCCTAATTTTCAGGAAGAGCTAAAAGGAATTTTAGATTTGAATCTTCAAGATCATATTCCTTGTCCGCCAGTGACAGATCATTCAAGAGTTTGACAAACCTGTCATATAAGTCAGTTAATGACTCATCAGCTTTTGAGTCAAAGTGCTCATACTCTTGAGTGAGTATAGTCCTCATGTTCTTTTTGATTGCATCAGTTCCCTGGCATCTTGTCTCCAAAGCATCCCATATCTCCTTTGCAGTCTTGCATCCAATTACTCTGTTTGACATGACATTATCAATGGTACTATGCAGCAAATGCCTTACCCTTGCATCCGTGGCAATATATGAGATGTCTTCAGCTGTGTAATCACCTTTCTCCTTTGGTAGGACTTTGCTGGTTGATCAGCAACTGCAACAGAGAGCTTGGTAGGCTTATATGGTCCTTCATTAATCCTATCAAGGTATTCTGGATCTGTAGCTTCCAGAAACATAACCATCTTTGTAATAACCCCAATTTTTGGAAATTTTGAAACCCTTATGAATAGTGTTTTTGCTGAATGAGAAAACTTTTCATGCCACACTATGTAGGGGTTCTGTTATGGGAATTCTAAGATCGTATTAGTATTCTATAAAGTAAATGAGTGTATGTAAAGGTCGTTAGAATTCGAATCCGGACACTTTGATTTTTCCCCGAAAATCCACCAGATACCGAAAGAATTGAGTATAAGGTAACATGATTAAAAGGATTTAAATTCAAGGATTATAAGAGAGGATCATAAAAGGAATATAATGTATTGAGAAAGGTTAAGGAAACCCAAGTAATAAGATCCCGGATATGATCTCTCAAACGATAAACGAGAAAGAAAGTTAAGCGAACCGTATAACAGATCAACGGTCATTAGGCAAACAATTAGGAGTTAATCAAGGAGGTTAGGGATGATGAGGTCATCCAACCAATAAGAAGAGGACAAGTGTGGGATGATGACATAAGATTGATGACCTAAGCATGACCAAAAAGGAAGGAAGTGTGGTTGATTATTAACCACACAATTTTACATGGTTAAAAGGGTAATTAAACAAAACAAAAACCTAGCAACCAAGCAAAACAAATCAAAAAACACAAAACCCTCCATTTTCTTCATGAAGCTCTCGGCTTCTTTCTTAAGAATTGGGAAGTCCAAGCTCCTCCACTTGCTATTTTACAAGGTAATTATCCTAGCTTCTCCTAGTTAAGTTACATACTTCCTAGAAATCTTAGCTTCAAAATCCTTACCTAGCATTTCCTATAAATCATTCAAGAAGATGGTGAATAATACTTTCTTGAAATTAATTTTTGTGTTCTTGATTTCTTTGAAAGAACAAGCTTGTAGGAGGTTAGATTAAGGCTTCCATGGGCATTCCAAGGATCTTTCATGGATTAAAAGCTTCAAGGAAGGTATAACTCTTCATGATCTTAGTCTTAAGATTTGTTGTTTAGATTTCCTAGTGTTTAGATGATGGGTTAGTGTAATGGGTATGTAATCATGTTTAAAGCTTGTTATGAGTAGTTTAGTTGGTGAGAGGCATGATTATTGTGTGTTTAGAGATTGGTTGATTTTGTGATATTTTTGGAGTTGGAAATCTTGGTTATTAGTCAATGAACTTAAGTAAACTCTTAGTTCATAATTGAGAAATAAGTATGAATTGGTAATATTGATTTGTTGGGGCTGTTGTAGTATGGTATGGATGGAGTTTTGATTGGGTTGTGAATTGGGATTGATTGGTGGTTGAATTGGAATGGTTTAAATTTGGGAAATCGCGTAAACATAGCCGTCGTAATGTCCGATTTACTTTAGACTGCTTTTGTTCATAACATTAGGACCCGAGAACTCACTGTTAGGTTTTGAACATTGCCATGTTTAAATAGTTCATGTTACAAGCTTTGTTTTGATATGTAGTTCGTTTGATTCCGATGTACGGTTTAGGAGAAACGACCGTTTTAAATAACGGTGTTTCGCGAACGAAACATTTCCCCTCGCCTTACTTTGAAACCTTGGTTAAAGACCTTAAAGGACTAATTGGAGTATGAAGCAATTATGTTAAGTGTGTTAGGCAGTTGGTAAGACACTCGCGAAAGAATCGCCTGAAAACTCGTAATGGGTAATTCATTAAAATGGTGGAGCCGAGGGTACTCGACTGACTTAAGAGAATCAGTAAGCGCAAAACGAGCGTTAGAGTCTAAGTTGGTTAAATCATAGATTTACAAGTGACTTTGGTTTAATTCCAACTTACTTGTTGTTTAAAGGTTACCAGACTCGTCCCGAGCCATTGTAACCCCCAGTCGCTCAGGCAAGTTTTCTACCCGTTATACTGTTGTTGTGATGTAAATATATGTATATGCATTATCTTGTGATAAGTGCATGATTGTTATTAGCAAATTTTGCAATATATTGGAGCATGCTCATATGGTATATATGCATGTCTGTTTCGTAATCTGGTTATATATCTGTTGATTTCAATGCTTATAGTTGCATAATACCTATGCTAGAGATAATCGGTAGTTGCGTATACCCTTAGTATAGGGGACCCAAAGATGAACATATTTCTAAACCGGGAGTCGATGTTCCCGAGTATAATATATATATTTTTATATATATATGGTTATAGTTTTCCAAACTATTAATCGAATAAGGTTTATTCGATAACTTTATATTATTTAATGAATATTACTTGAATATTAATCGGAGGGCTTATGACTCAGTTTATTTTATTATTTGAATATGATTTGAATATTCATTCGAGGGCTTATGACTCAGTTTATTTTATTATTTAAATATTACTTGAATATTTATCCGAGGACTTATGACTCCTTTTACTGTATTAATTGAATATTATTTTGAATATTCATTCGAGGGCTTATGACTCAGTTTATATTATTTAATGATTATTAATTGGATATTCATTTGAGGATGTATGACTCCTTTATTTTATTTAATGAATATTATTTATAATATTCATTCGAGGTATTATGACTCTGCTTATTATTTAATAATATTCTTTATTTTATTAAAGAATAATGTTCGATAATCAGGCTTACTTTTGATATTCAAATAAAGATATTACTTTTGTATAAGTATATCATTGATTATTTACTATTTATTTCAAGTATAAGTTTTCCAACTTCTACCTCAATTATTCTTTATGGGAATATTATTTAAATAATAATATTCAGATATTCTTTCATATTGGGACTGATTTATTTTATTAAATCAACATTACTCCAAACATTCTTAAAAATATTTTCGAGTCTTCAAAATGATTTTTAAAAGTTAGAGCAGATCCCAAAACTCATTTTTATATTTAAGATCTTCCTTTTAAAAAGGGGGTTTAAATACTCGCTCAAAACCTGAGGGATCCGGCTCTATGGTGTATTTTATATTCGCAACAAGGTTGCAGTTTTGGTAAATGAATTGATTACTTACCCAACGTTCGAGAAGTAAGTCCATCTATCGAGTCGGCATAAGCAACAAGGGCTCAGTGGGCGTCCATGATAGTGTAAGTGGCTCAGTGGGAGTCCATCAAATGCATAAGTGGCTGAGTGGCAGTCCAGCATAAGGTCCTATTACAACCAGGGTGATGACCAGTGGGGAATTCGTCCATCTACTAGTAGAAAAGGTTACTTATTGGTATCTTTGCCTGATCAGCAAGATATCGGGTTTATGCCAAAATTCTTTCCTTTCCAAATTTATTGAATATTGCAACTCTGTTCATACTTTACATGACAGAGGTTTTCAGGAAATGTATGGGAGATATATATGAATACATTTATATATCGGGACTTAATGAAGTATCTCATAACTTCATTATTTATAATGATATTCAAAGATTGAATCTATTCAAATCTTGTCTTGTAGTCTCATCTATGTGATGAACTTTTGAAATTGATTATAACTTGAATGGTGGTAGTTCAAGTAGTATTTGGGAAAGATATAAGTATATTGGGGTATCTTGTAACTTCATCTTTTAAATTTATATCTAGTTAATAATTGTCTTATGAATGACAAAGATTTTCAGAAAAACGTTGAGACAAGGTTAGATATATGAGATCACCTTGCAACGATATTTTTATACAGTTATAAACTGGAACTTTGTGTATATTATGCATGGAAGAGGACTTCCAAGATTTTGAAAAGTATATATGTATATATACTGAATATTTTGCGACTTCATCGCATTAAGATATCAAACTTGGTTCATTTCTTTTGACCAAGACTTTCATGAGTACTATGAGAAGGCTCATATATTGTTAATCATTATATATATTATTTTGGTGGGCTTGTTGCTCACCCTTTCTTTCTTCTTTCATCACACAACATCAGATAGACAAGATGAACATGACCAAGCTCCCAATTCGCAAGCGGATAGGAAACGTTCCGCAGTTTCCTATAGGCGTTGATGTCGCTGTAGCTGAGGTAGGAACTACCAATAGGCTAGGCTTTCAACTTTTGATGTACCAGATTATGTATATTTATGAATTGTAATAATGGAAAAGAAATGTAAATTTATACAGAAAACCTTTTAAGGTGTATTGGCAGATAATTGTGGAATAAAAGGACTTGTGTTATTTTTGAGTATTCATCTCTGAGACTATAACTTGTGGTGTGTGTGTGTATATTGTGGGGTCACAGTACAGAGTGGTTGATTGTTTAATAAGATTGGGTGTAATTAAGGGAAATGGAACTCGTGACAACCCGGATCCCCGACCCCAGATTTGGGGGTGTTACAGAAGTGGTATCAGAGCTAAGCGTTATAAACCTCAGAGATGATGTGACATTAAGATAATAAGTTCACTAAGATAATAAGAACTCTTGCCAAGTTCATAGTCGGGCTACCTAACGTAGTACTGACAGTTAAAACCCGTATGGGAACCCTTATAAATATCGTGATAGAAGCGTAGTTCGTTATCGTATATAGTAGCGGGACTCCCAACCCTGAGGCTGAGGAGTAACAGCGCGATGATGTTTTATTACTAATTGGAGATCGGATTGTGGATCCGATGGAGCGTCCTAATGCAGGACCGGATGATGTTGATATTAAGGATGTAGCGGTTGAGGATGTTGTCCTAGAAGGGATAGTTGCTGAGGAGGATCCCATGAAGGATCCTGACAAGAATGAATAAAGGACCACTGATGAATTGATGACCATGGTTAGGTCGACTACCAGAGGTAGGATTGGTCGATCACTACCGGAGGTTCGTTCAAATTTGTAAAGATAGTAGCCCCCTTTAACATGACTTACTCGTAAGACTCAGAAGTTCGAATGGACAGAGAAATGCGAGAACAGCTTTCAAGAACTGAAGCAAAGATTGGTGATGGCCCATATATTGGCATTGCCGAATGGAAAAAGGAGATTTTGTGGGTTGTATTGACGCTTCGCATAAGGAATTAGGGTGCTCTTATACAGCACAAAAAGGTACCCGCGTACTCGTCAAGAAAATTAAGGGAATATAAAAATTCGATATCCCCACCCATGAGCTTGGGCTCGTGGTAATAGTTTTGCCCTATATTTTGGAGGCACTACTTGTATGGAGAGAAGTGCGAGATTTACACAAGCCATAAGTGCTCTAGTGCATTTTCACGCAGGAAGAGCTCAATATGCGCTAGAGGAGGTGATTAGAGCTAATCAAGGATTACGATTATGAGATTCTTTATCATCCAGGGAAACCCAAAATGGTGGCTAATGCCCTTAGTGTAAAGGAGAGACTCAAGATGATAATGTCTTTGGGAAAGTTAATAAGAGATTTTGAGAAAATGGAAATAGAAGTGAAGGTAACCGGAGCCGGTACCGAAAAGCTGTTTGAGATTGCAATACAGACCGAATTATTGGAAAAGAACATATTGTGCCAGAAAAAGTGATGAATGAAGGCAGAAAGCCAACAAATAGATATGAGATTAATACCGAGAAAGATCATAAGGGAATATTGAGGTATTCCTATAGAATTTGGGTTCCAAATGTTCAAGAGCTTAAGGATGAGATCTTAGATGAAAGTCATAGTTCAAGGAATAAGATTTAGGGCAAACCCTGAATGTGATAGTCAGGGAGGAAGCCATCAAGATAGAAGGAACCCATAACCTAATGAAGTGGAAAATGAGGATTTTAACGTATAAGATAACCCCAAGTATGGGAGAAGGATAGAACATTTCATACTAAGGAAACAGAAAATCGAGTAAGGAAAGGAGACCCGAGACGGTACTCCTATACAGCAATTCATGGACCTGTCTGAAAAGAACTTAGACTATTATCCCCAACCACCACCTTGAGGAAACAATGCGATAGGAAATTTTTTCATGACCTTTAAATTGCTAAGCTCTCAGAGTTCCAAGGAACAGGTTGACCCAGTCGAGGCAAGAGCCTGGCTAAAGGAAATATAGGAATCATTTGAGATTCTAAATGATTGACGAATCACAAAAGGCTGTTTTGTCACTTACCCTCCTAAGAGAGAGGCCACCCGCTGGTGAAAGACCAAGGAAGGCACGAAGCAAGAGATTATAATAAACTGATTTAAGTTCATTCAATTGTTTTCAGGAAAGTACTTCCCAAGGTTATGGAGATAGAGTAAAAGCTTTAGAGCCAGAACAAAGGCAGACGAGTATGATGAATTATGAATCTAAGTTATAAAAGTTATCAAGATTCGTTCTGAGGACACGAATCCAGAAGGACGGGATGTTTGAAATCAATGCTTATGTTGTGTTGGTTCATGAAATAATGATAAGAGAAAGGAAAATAAAAAGAAACTGAAGTGGAAAGGAATAAAAGGGCAATAGAGTTTGAGGTATGATAAGGGAGTTGGGTATGAGGAAACCCTAAAGACTCGTAGCAATAGACATAGAAAAGTATGCATTCGTCAGGATGAGGGTGATTCACCATGAGTTAAAATGGATGGTTAAGGGCATAAGAGATACATATATTTTATCCCCTGTAAGTTGGGAGGATTCGAGGAAACCTTGAGATAGTTCGAAGGATAAATAATGAGACGCGGATAGACTGAGGAGACAAGGAAGTAAGAAATTAGGAAAATTGGATGAAGGAAGTGACCTTCAAGAATGTGAAGTGTAAGACCGGTGGCTTGATACCCAGAAAGGGAGATGCCAGGTATGAAAGATATCCCAACATTGAGATGACTGTTGAGATAAACAACAAAAGTAAATAAGGAATTATTAAGAAGAAGTTCACGTTGAACACGACCAATATCTTCCAGAACATCCTTGTTATCATTACCAAATTAGGCAAGAAAAGCGGATAACCGTTGTTATCTTTTGGAGGCCATATTGATTGACCTCATTTTGAATACAGATGTTATTGTGAAATTAGGCATATACTATCGAGGTGGGAATGATTGAATAAGACACCCTTATCAGGGATATATGACTTAATTTATCCATGGAAGGATGCATGTACCTTTTAAAGGTGGAATTAAGGATAGAACATCGGTAACTTAAAATGAATCCTAAGGGAATACATAAAGGCTGGCATTTCACCCTTAATAGGGATAGTATGAGTTTTGACAGTATGAATTGGAAAGGATTAAGGTAATAACAACCTTTAAGAATCAGTGGAGAAATTTTTCAGAAGTATATAGACAATGATTCTGGTATTAATAAATGGTATCTTGATATGCCCTGTATCTAGGGAATACAGGAGGAACGATTCAAGGATAACCTTAGAGGTTTTACAAGGAGAAAGGTAATATTCAAAATTCTCAAGAATAAAAATGTTGATAAAGGAAATATGATGTAATTATAATGATGCCAAGTGGGGCACGTGTTAAACCACAAGAAAGTATGGATCGAACCAGTAAAGGTCGAAATTGTTCAGGGCAATTAGGGCCTAAGATAAAAGATGTTCCAAGTATGATTGAGAGTCAGTCGTGACAGTGATTAACCTCTAAAGACTGAGGCAATAACTTATGAAAAAAAATGGTGATTTTTTTTCTTCTCACCAGGAATTAAGAAAAGCATCTTCACATAAGCTGTGATTGAAATGAGGTAGACAATTTATTTGGAGGTGGTTAAAATGACATTGACTGTAAGGAAATTTTACTATCAGGAAAGGCCAAAGAGGTGGCCGACACTTTAATGGTAAGAGGATAATTATAGGCGCTTGTGCCAAAGGAATACAGTGATGATGGTTAAAGCTATGAAGGTTATATTATGGTTTGGAAGATTGACATTCCTTCTGATGACTGTGCAATACCCAACCGTAATAGTAGTTGGTAAAGGTTTAATTCGTGTAATCGCCATGACCGGGCTATCTATCTCAGAAGGTACTATCTTGAGATAAGCCAGGACCATGTTTCAAAAAGGACTAGACGAACCTTTGAGTTAAGTCTTCTGTTTAAGGCATATGATTAAGAATGGTATTAACCTGCTATCGTTGCTTTGATTGAAACTTTTCTGCAATTTTATCTGCTTCATGTCATGAAAGTACGTCAGAATTTGGAGTGTTCTTTATGAATTATGAATGGTGATTATGTTAACTCCTTAGAAGAATTCTATACGACATGTATGGACTCCGTATGGTTAGATATTAAGATTTCATGGAAAGTGAATGGCGACGGTAGGTCAGTGGTGGACCATAGTAATGCAACAATGATTCTGCGAGTAATGAGCTGATTACAACCGTGAGAGTTGTATTGGAATGGATGTTGAGATTGAGTATCACTAATCGGGTCGTGTTGACGTATAAGTTATCTTTGATAGAAAAATAGGTCGATTATTTACCTATTGAATATCTATTCCTTCTTTTCAATAGAGAGTCATATTACTGTACGAGGAAGGTTGTGATGCAAGCATAGAATTCTAGTAACGATGATGTCTAGAATGAGATCCCAAATTCGATTTTCGATATCGAGGGAGTTTCAAAGGTGATTGTTTATAAGCTCGAGGAAGAGCATGGGTCCATAGAATGATGGACGGAATGGAGAAAATATTTAGGCATGTGAAATACGATGCTATAATACTTGATGTTGATATAAATATATATATGTTTTGTTCTACTATGACAAACCTCTATAGTTCAGAGGTAGGTTCCAAGCCAGATATTTTGTGGCAGTATATTTTTTTTTCACATACACAATTCTCTTCAATTCATTCTTTTCTCTTCTTTTCATTTCATATAAGCTGAAAAGAACAAACCTTCCAGAAGGGGAGGTATTGCCGAATGACTATCTATCTGTGTGATAGAAGCCTAGTAGGATACCATCTATTGTTTAATTGCTTGTCAAGTACTAAAGGCTGGCCACCTTCTGTACTAACTATGCGATATAACAAGTGTTCATGAGCATAGTGATCTCTCAACAAATTCCTTTACTTCTATATGATAGATCAAACTTTGGGAAAATAGAAACAGCTGAAAAAGGAGTAGTAAAGTTATGGTGGTATTCGGAATGGAAACACATTCATGATACTAAGGTTGACGTGGTTATTAAAGGGTTATAGAACGCTAACGAGCAAAAGTATAACCAGTATATTATTAGGAACGGAAGGTAGTAGCGATTACGAACTGGAAAAGAATGGGTATTGAGAAGCAAAAGCTCTAATGCTAAAAGTTATATGAGAGTCTGTGTAATATACTTGAAAGAAATTTGGAATGATCACTTAACGCGGATTAAGTAATCTCACGATAATCGATCGTATGTTTGTATCGAGGTATCACCTTATGAGATCCTTGAAGGAAGACAATGTCGATCTCCCTTATGTTAGAATAAAGTTGTAGAGCGCAAGATGCTCGGACCCACATTAGTCCAAAGGACTAGGGATATAATAGATCTAATCAGAGGACGGCTGGTAGTAACCCAAGATGGACATAAGAGGTATGCTGATTTGAATCGAAAGGACAAAGAGTATGAAATATGGGACCTAGTAATGTTATAGGTATCCCTTGGAAAGGATTGATGAGGTTCGAAAAGAAAGGAAAGCTAAGTCTACAATTTGTTCGACCCTTGGATATATTAAGACGTATTGGGAAGCTGGCATATGAGCTAGCCCTACCCCCGAACATGTAGCAAGTTCTTAACGTGTTCCACATATCAATGTTAAGGAAGTATAATTCGGATGCCAGACAAATAGGGGCATATGAGCGCATAGGCATACAACCAGACGTAACCTATATGGAGCAACCAGAAAGGGTTATAGATCGAAAAGGAACTAGGCAGAGTTTGGTGGTAGGACCACAATGTGGGAAAATTTACTCGAGAGTTAGAAAGTGCAATGCTACGAGAGTATCCCTATTCATTTTCTATCTGATTCCGGGACGGAATCCTTTTAAGGAGGGGAGACTGTAATAACCCCAATTTTTGGAAATTTTGAAACCCTTATGAATAGTGTTTTTGCTGAATGAGAAAACTTTTCATGCCACACTATGTAGGGGTTCTGTTTTGGGAATTCTAAGATCGTATTAGTATTCTATAAAGTAAATGAGTGTATGTAAAGGTCGTTAGAATTCGAATCCGGACACTTTGATTTTTCCCCAAAAATCCACCAGATACCGAAAGAATTGAGTATAAGGTAACATGATTAAAATGATTTAAATTCAAGGATTATAAGAGAGGATCATAAAAGGAATATAATGTATTGAGAAAGGTTAAGGAAACCCAAGTAATAAGATCCCGGATATGATCTCTCAAACGATAAACGAGAAAGAAAGTTAAGCGAACCGTATAACAGATCAGCGGTCATTAGGCAAACAATTAGGAGTTAATCAAGGAGGTTAGGGATGATGAGGTCATCCAACCAATAAGAAGAGGACAAGTGTGGGATGATGACATAAGATTGATGACCTAAGCATGACCAAAAAGGAAGGAAGTGTGGTTGATTATTAACCACACAATTTTACATGGTTAAAAGGGTAATTAAACAAAACAAAAACCTAGCAACCAAGCAAAACAAATCACAAAACACAAAACCCACCATTTTCTTCATGAAGCTCTCGGCTTCTTTCTTAAGAATTGGGAAGTCCAAGCTCCTCCACTTGCTATTTTACAAGGTAATTATCCTAGCTTCTCCTAGTTAAGTTACATACTTTCTAGAAATCTTAGCTTCAAAATCCTTTCCTAGCATTTCCTATAAATCATTCAAGAAGATGGTGAATAGGACTTTCTTGAAATTAATTTTTGTGTTCTTGATTTCTTTGAAAGAACAAGCTTGTAGGAGATTAGATTAAGGCTTCCATGGGCATTCCAAGGATCTTTCATGGATTAAAAGCTTCAAGGAAGGTATAACTCTTCATGATCTTAGTCTTAAGATTTGTTGTTTAGATTTCCTAATGTTTAGATGATGGGTTAGTGTAATGGGTATGTAATCATGTTTAAAGCTTGTTATGAGTAGTTTAGTTGGTGAGAGGCATGATAATTGTGTGTTTAGAGATTGGTTGATTTTGTGATATTTTTGGAGTTGGAAATCTTGGTTATTAGTCAATGAACTTAAGTAAACTCTTAGTTCATAATTGAGAAATAAGTATGAATTGGTAATATTGATTTGTTGGGGCTGTTGTAGTATGGTATGGATGGAGTTTTGATTGGGTTGTGAATTGGGATTGATTGGTGGTTGAATTGGAATGGTTTAAATTTGGGAAATCGCGTAAACATAGCCGTCGTAATATCCGATTTACTTTAGACTGCTTTTGTTCATAACATTAGGACCCGAGAACTCACTGTTAGGTTTTGACCATTGCCATGTTTAGATAGTTCATGTTACGAGCTTCGTTTTGATATTTATTCGTTTGATTCCGATGTACGGTTTAGGAGAAACGACCGTTTTAAGTAACGGCGTTTCGCGAACGAAACATTTCCCCTCGCCTTACTTTGAAACCTTGGTTAAAGACCTTAAAGGACTAATTGGAGTATGAAGCAAATATGTTAAGTGTGTTAGGCAGTTGGTAAGACACTCGCGAAAGAATCGCCTTAAAACTCGTAATGGGTAATTTATTAAAATGGTGGAGCCGAGGGTACTCGAGTGACTTAAGAGAATCAGTAAGCGCAAAACGAGCGTTAGAGTCTAAGTTGGTTAAAGTATAGATTTACAAGTGACTTTGGTTTAATTCCAACTTACTTGTTGTTTATAGGTTACCAGACTCGTCCCGAGCCATTGTAACCCCCAGTCGCTCAGGCAAGTTTTCTACCCGTTATACTGTTGTTGTGATGTAAATATATGTATATGCATTATCTTGTGATAAGTGCATGATTGTTATTAGCAAATTTTGCAATATATTGGAGCATGTTCATATGGTATATATGCATGTCTGTTTCGTAATCTGGTTATCTATCTGTTGATTTCAATGCTTATAGTTGCATAATACCTATGCTAGAGATAAGCAGTAGTTGCGTATACCCTTAGTATAGGGGACCCAAAGATGAACATATTTCTAAACTGGGAGTCGATGTTCCCGAGTATAATATATATATTTTTATATATATATATGGTTATAGTTTTCCGAACTATTAATCGAATAAGGTTTATTCGATAACTTTATATTATTTAATGAATATTACTTGAATATTCATCGGAGGGCTTATGACTCAGTTTATTTTATTATTTACATATGATTTGAATATTCATTCGAGGGCTTATGACTCAGTTTATTTTATTATTTGAATATTACTTAAATTTTCATCCAAGGACTTATGACTCCTTTTATTGTATTAATTGAATATTATTTCGAATATTCATTCGAGGGCTTATGACTTAGTTTATATTATTTAATGATTATTAATTGGATATTCATTTGAGGATGTATGACTCCTTTATTTTATTTAATGAATATTATTTATAATATTCATTCGAGGTATTATGACTCCGCTTATTATTTAATAATATTCTTTATTTTATTAAAGAATAATGTTCGATAATCAGGCTTACTTTTGATATTCAAATAAAGATATTACTTTCGTATAAGTATATCTTTGATTATTTACTATTTATTTCAAGTATAAGTTTTCCAACTTCTACCTCAATTATTCTTTATGGGAATATTATTTAAATAATAATATTCAGATATTCTTTCATATTGGGATTGATTTATTTTATTAAATCAGCATTACTCCAAACATTCTTAAAAATATTTTTGAGTCTTCAAAATAATTTTTAAAAGTTAGAGCGGATCCCAAAACTCATTTTTATATTTAATATCTTCCTTTTAAAAAGGGAATTTAAATACTCGCTCAAAACCTGAGGGATCCGGCTCTATGGTGTATTTTATATTCGCAACAAGGTTGCAGTTTTGGTAAATGAATTGATTACTTACCCAACGTTCGGGAAGTAAGTCCATCTATCGAGTCGGCATAAGCAACATGGGCTCAGTGGGCGTCCATGATAGTGTAAGTGGCTCAGTGGGAGTCTATCAAATGCATAAGTGGCTGAGTGGCAGTCCAGCATAAGGTCCAATTGCGACCAGGGTGATGACCAGTGGGGAATTCGTCCATCTACTAGTAGAAAACGTTTCTTATTGGTATCTTTGCCTGATCAGCAAGATATCGGGTTTATGCCAAAATTCTTTCCTTTCCAAATTTATTGAATATTGCAACTCTGTTCATACTTTACATGACAGAGGTTTTCAGGAAATGTATGGGAGATATGTATGAATACATTTATATATCGGGACTTAATGAAGTATCTCATAACTTCATTATTTATAATGATATTCAAAGATTGAATCTATTCAAATCTTGTCTTAATGTGATGAACTTTTGAAACTGATTATAACTTGAATGGTGGTAGTTCAAGTAGTATTTGGGAAAGATATAAGTATATTGGGGTATCTTGTAACTTCTTCTTTTAAACTTATATCTAGTTAATAATTTTCTTATGAATGACAAAGATTTTCAGAAAAACGTTGAGACGAGGTTAGATATATGAGATCACCTTGCAACGATATTTTTATACAGTTATAAACTGGAACTTTGTGTATATTATGCATGGAAGAGGACTTCCAAGATTTTGAAAAGTATATATGTATATATACTGAATATTTTGTGACTTCAACGCATTAAGATATCAAACTTGGTTCATTTCTTTTGACCAAGACTTTCATGAGTACTATGAGAAGGCTCATATATTGTTAATCATTATATATATTATTTTGGTGGGCTTGTTCCCTTGCTTTCTTCTTTCATCACACAACATCAGATAGACAAGATGAACAGGACCAAGCTCCCAATTCACAAGCGGATAGGAAACGTTCCGCAGTTTCCTATAGGCGTTGATATCATTGTAGCTGAGGTAGGAACTACCAATAGGCTAGGCTTTCAACTTTTGATGTACCAGATTATGTATATTTATGAATTGTAATAATGGCAAAGAAATGTAAATTTATTCAGAAAACCTTTTAAGGTGTATTGGCAGATAATTGTGGAATAAAAGGACTTTTGTTATTTTTGAGTATTCATCTCTGAGACTATAACTTGTGGTGTGTGTGTATATTGTGGGGTCACAGTACAGAGTGGTTGATTGTTTAATAAGATTGGGTGTTATTAAGGGAAATGGAACTCGTGACAACCCGGATCCCCGACCCCGGATTTGGGGGTGTTACAATCTTTACTTTCCATATGGGATACTCAGAAGGTCTCAGTATGGGAACCCTAATAGTCTCATATCGACTGTGGGTTTGGGTGTTTTGAGTTTCTTGAGTTTTGGTGGGCTTAATTGGGGTTTGTGTTTCTTCAGACATCATTATTTGGATCTTTATTATATGTGTGTTAACAGAATAGCTCTGATACCACTTGTTAGGTCACACAACATTGTAGAAGGGGCTTGAATACAGTGTTTACACAATCAAATCGATTTGAACACAAGTATGTAACAAAGATCAAGTATATTCAATAAACTCTGTTACAATATGAACTATTGTTCTCTCTCAGTGATGAACAAATATCACTAAGAGCTGCTAGGTTACAATGTATAATCTTCTCGATAAAGATAACACATATAGTGTAAACCCTAAGTCCGTGTTTATAGAGTACACAGTTACAAGATATATTCTAATTGATATGGAATATAATTCTGTCTCCTAAAGTATATCAATCAGATTTCTTCTACAAGTCTTCTAGTCTTCTAACTCTTTTCATGCATATCTTCTATTGTTTTAGTCTCGATCTTTTCCTGTAAATCAGCTTCATTCCTTAACTGAAAGTCTTCCAGCACTTAAGTTCTGATATATATCTTCTGACACTTAAGTTCTGATATTAAGTTCTGACTTCAGTAAGCCCTGATTTCAGTAAGTCCTGATATGTCCTATTGTTAAGTTCTGAAAACTAAACACAAATCATATTAGACATGACATCTCAAATATATCTAACATGCTATGTTCTAAAAGACAACTCTGGATATGTGGGAAAATTTGACTCTAAGGTTTTTGAAGCAATTTTTATGGGATATTCATTAGAGAGAACTACCTACAAAGTCTATGTGCATGAACAAAATAAAATTATCAAAAGCATAGATGTGACTTTTGATAAGGACAAGTACCCAGGCTTGGATGCCTTGATCATAATGAAGCTGATGCCCTTAAATTTGAAAATCTCAACATTGATGGTGATTCTGAAGATGAAGCTGAAGTCACACATGCAACAGAATGAATGAAGAGTCAACTGAACAAGTGAATCATGAGAATGGAAGCTTATCTCAAACACCTGAATTTGATAGCACAAACTCAGGGGGAGAAAAAGAAGAAAGTTCTACAAGTCATGCCAATGGTGAAGAAGATGCAGGAAATTCAAGTCAATAAACTCACACCGGGAAATGGGATAAGAACCACATAAGAGAAGCAATTATTGGTGATCCAAATGCTGGAGTGAGGACTAGGAGTTCAACTGCTAATGAATGTCTACATGCATGCTTTCTTTCACAAGTTGAGCCTAAGAAAACTGAGGAAGCTCTACTTGATCCTGATTGGATATCTGCTGTGCAAGAGAAGCTAAATCAGTTTGAAATAAACAAAGTTTGAAATTTGGTTTCTGCACCAAAGAATAGAAGTGTAATTGGAACAAAGTGGGTGTTCAGGAACAAAATGGATGAAATTGGGATTCTAACAAGAAATAAAGCAATGTTGGTTGCAAAAGGCTACTCATAGGAAGAAGGAATTGATTATGATGAAACTTTTGTTCTAGTTGCAAGACTTGAAGCAATAAAATCTTTCTTGCATTTGCTGCACACTCAAACTTTAAAGTGTATCAAATGGATGTTAAGAGCGCATTCCTAAATGGTGGGTTAGAAGAAGAAGTTTATGTGCAACAGCCACCTGGCTTTGAAGATCCTGAATTTCCAGATTTTATCTACCAACATCTAAAGGCTCTCTATGGACTAAAGCAAGCACCTAGAGCTTGGTGTGACACACTGTCATACTTTTTGCTTAACATGGTTTTACTAGAGGAACAATTGATAAGACTCTCTTCCAAACATCATGGTGGTGATATGATCCTAGTTCAGATCTATGTGGATGATATCATTTTTGGTTCTACTAATGAAAAGCTAAGTCAAAGATTCTCGAAACTCATACAGAGTAAATATGAAATGGTATGATGGTAGAGTTAAGTTAATTTATTGAACTTCAAGTCAGTCAAAGAAGTGATGGAATCTTTATCAGCCAAACCAAGTATGTTAAAATTTATTGAAGAAGTTTGGTATAGTTGATTGTTCACCTGCATCAACACCTATGTCTACAGCTACAAAGTTGGATGAAGACAAGAAAGCAATAAGTGTAGACATTTCAGGTTATAGAGGAATGATCGGATCTTAGCTGTATTTGACCGCTCGCAGACTAGACATTATGTTTGCAACATGTCCGTGTGCAAGATTTCAAGCCAATCCAAAAGAATCACATTTGATGGATGTGAAGAGAATTTTCAGATACTTAAAGGGGACTCCAAACTTGGGATTATGGTATCCCAAGGGAACTAAATATGAAGTTGTTGAATACACAGATGCAGATTTGGCTGGATGCAGGGTTGACAAAAAGAGCACTTGTAGAAGCTTTCAATTTCTTGGACATAGACTTGTATCCTGTTATAGCAAGAAACAACAATCTGTGTTAGCTTCCACAGCTGAGGCTGAATACATTGCTGCTGGAAGTTGCTGTGCTCAAGTGATTTGGATTAGAAATCAGCTAATGGACCATGACCTAGTGTTACAAAAAATTCCAATTATGTGTGACAATACTAGTGCCATATCTATTGTGGCTAATCTAATTAATCACTCTAGAACAAAGCACATTGATGTAAGGTACCATTTTATTAGAGAACATGTTGCAAATGGTATCATTGAACTCATTTTTGTTCTAACGGAAAAAAAATTAGATGATATTTTTACTAAACCTTTGGATGAAGCTACTTTCACTAGACTTGAAGATGAAATTGGAATGCTAAATTCTTCATCCTAAAGGCAAGAACTCAGCTAATGTTTTGCAGCAGATTGATTTCTAATTAATCAAAATTAATTTGGTTTAATTGGAAATCAACTGGAATATGAGATAAATATTTCAAAAATCTCTGTATATTTACTTTTCAAAATTCAAAATTTAACTTGGAATTTTTCAATTCTGAGAAAACTGTCTAAATGTTAATTTACATTTTTAATATGTGAAGTTAGCATAAGACATAATCAAGAAGAACAAAAGTATTTAGAAAACTGAGTTCTCGATAAGTCTAATTGACTTCTCGACAAGTCATTTTGAGACTTCTCGAGTGAGTTCTCGATAAGTCATTTTTCTGACTTCTCGACAAGCTTTATTATGACTTATCGATAAGTCATTGTAGAGATCTCGATAAGTGTTAATTCACAGAGTTCTCTACAAGTATAAATTTTAGACTTATCAAAAACTTAGAACTGAGATAATTTAATTAAATAAATTATTTTAGTAAAATACTTTTGATAAAATAATTCTAATTTTTTTTGATTTATTCAAATAAAAATTAGAAAAATTCAGTCCATTCGAGACAAACTGGGTATTTATTTGACATCTCGATAAGTCATTTTCTAGTTCTCGATAAGAGTCAGGAAAGTGACATATCGATATGTATCTATTCTCTCAATATGACTTCTTGATAAGCAAATTCCAAATATTTATTTTGAGTTCTTGATAAGTCATTTACCTTTTACTATAAATACCCAGACATATCGACATGCACCTCTTTACGCCTTCGAGATCTCTAAGTGAACTAATTTCTCCAAATACAAACCGTTTTCTCTCATGTTAAACTCTTTCTATCTAACTTTTCTTACCCACTCAAATTAAAACACTTAAAATGGCATCAAACATAGTTAGAACTTTTATCCCAAAAGAGGGCACCAACTATCTGGCATTTACAGATGTAAACTAAGCTTCTGATATCTTCAAGAGCTTTGTGAATTTCCTTTCTGAGAAATACTTTGCAGGTGCTCTAACTGCAAATCCCATACTGTAGTTGGATGTTCTCAGTAATTTTTGGAACACAGCTGTGGTGAAGATAGTGGTGCATGAGACCAAGCTATTTCCATGATGGTTAACTGATCCATTCAAGGGCAACAAGTGGAGTTTTCTGAGAATGATGTTAATTTGGCTCTGGGCATCCATACTGACAATTTGGCGGAGGTTCCAACTCAAGATGAGCTAGCTGAGTTCATGGACTTCATCAACTATAGTGAGAGGATCAACTTGGCAAGCCTGAATAAGAAGTATTTGAGGAGGGAATGGTTTTTCCTTTTTGAATCAATTGTGGGGGCCTTCACCTGCAGGAAGACAGGGTATAACAACATTTCAAGTGTTGTTCAGAAGCTGGTGTTCTCCATGGATCACAACAGACACCTCAATGTAGGACTACTGATAATGGAGGAGCTTAGCACTAGGCTCACAATGCCTTTGGTATCAAGAGGTAAGGAAATTTTTCTTCTTAGATTTATAATGTCTGCTTTAAACTATAAAGTGCAAGACATTCACTTACTTAATGGTATAGATAGAACACAAATAGGCAATTGTAAATAAGTGTCCAAAGTTATATTTGGCTCACTTATTACTAAAAATAAGGTACCTGTAAGTCTCAGAATCACTCCATTTATGTTGGAGAGATTCAGGACTTACCCTTACCCTATGCCTGACATGAGGTCTACAGTAACAATTAGTACAGTTATGGCTCCTGTACCCGTGGAAGAACAAACATAAGAACACCAACAGGGGCCTTCCAAATGGAGACCCTTCCTTATTTACCACTAACAGCTAGGAAACCAACCACTTCATCCTCTCAAAAGGGTGAAGTGAGTAAAAAGAAGAGAAAGCATGCACCCTTGATAGTTATTAATGAGAGTGGTGAGGATCAAACATAACCATAGTCTACCTTGGTCAAGAGGGCAAAGAAGTTAAAAAAAAACCGAGTTGAACACTCAATTGGCTACCTTTACATCCTCCCAAAAAGATGTAGTTGCAAAATAGGGCATAATACAGAATCTAGGGGCATTCTCTTAACATGGTGTCTCTATTGAAAAGAGCACTCTCCCTAGTGCACCTTGTAAAGAGTCTGCACCAACACTTGTACACATTCAAGTGTATGAAAGAAGGAATAAGGATGACATACACACAAAGAGCACATCTTTTAAAGCTCCCTCTTCTATTCAGGGGGAGCTGCCAATACTCAATCCTGAAATTACAAGTCTTATATCTAAAATTTCTTCTTTATACAATGAAACACTTGAATCTAATTCTCAAGTGTTGTCAAAATCAAGTGACATGGTTCATGAAACTGTGCTCACCATCCAGGAACCATATTTAGATGGTGAGAGGCTACTAGCTGGGGTAGACCTTCATGACACTATCAAAACCACATGGGTTTCATCAGTTTTAACTGAAGACCCTATGGATGTTACTCAAGCACCGTCATATGTTAAAAAATCTTCACAGATTGATAGGTTTGAGGGTAGTACTCCAGTGAGGGATCTATCTAAATCCTCTCCAATTCAATTGGAGGTTCCTCAGGAAGGAATAACTCCCCTCAAAACCCTAGTTGAGATTGCCTTAACAATTAAAGCTAGGAGTCCAATTGCCAATGAGCCTATTATAGGGGAGACAAGTCAAGCACATTCAAGTTCCAGTTCTTTATAAACAAGGGTTTGAGGTCATGGTACATGAAAGTAACCTGGTCAAATCCCCTCCAATTCAAATGGATGTTCCCACAAGTGGTGAACAACACACTATCATAACCACAGTACCTACTGTGAGTTCAACTGTGATTCCAGTCATAGGGTTACCTGACCTCTCTCTACCCTCAACTTCAAATAAATCTGACATCCCTTCAATATTAAACCCCTCTTAACAACCATCTCACCTAATTTCCCAGTGGCTACAGGATGCTCAGGCTCAACCAATCACCATAAATGACCTTCTGGTAGATCAACTATCTGGACTTTCCAACATCACACAACAGTTTCTTACAACAGACATGTCCAATCAGGACTATCAAGCAATCTTTCTGTCTTATAAAATAGAAATTGAAGAACAACAGCAAAAAAATGTCAATGAAGTTGAACATGATGGCAATGTGGATGTCTGGTTAGACAAAGATTTCAGTCTAGATATGGATGAGGTTTCGGCTAGGTTTAGAGAAGAGTATATAACTATCTTGGAAAGCAATGCCAAAACTCTTAGTCCCCGGCAAGTTTATGATGCTGTTACAGAGGTCTACAAGGCACAACTTAAAGCTTTTCACCTTATTGGTAAAGCATTGCAACAGGTTTTGAACAATCATCAAGACATAATTAGAATATTGGTGAAAGACAAGCTGGATGACCTTGTGCCAACTCAAGTAGAAATCAATAACAAATTTTAGAAATTTGCTGACCAAATGGCAAGGTTTGATCCAGCATAGAACAAAGTATCAACTTCATCAAGCTAGATATTAACCATCTGCTCTTTTAATACAAGGGATCAAGGAGACAGTTCAAGCTACTTTTGGTGCTCCTATCTCTTCAAGCTCCCACCAACCTCATTCCACATCAACAAATCTCCAGATTCAATCTCTACAACATCAAGTTTCAACTCTTCAAGCCTCCAATGACTCACTCACAGCTCAGGTCAATGCTCTCACTTCTCTAGTGTAGAGTCAACAAAATGACATTAGGACCCTGGTAGACTCTCATAAACATCTTCAAATGGAGAATTCAGTTTCTTTGGGAGCTATCATGGGTTCCTTGAATGTTCCTTTACCTGCTCTTCCTGAAGCTGTGAGGCCAGAAATTCCAAACCCACTACTCCTTCCTGCCAACAAGATTAAAAGGGAGATAGAATATAGGATTCAACAGTCCTAGGAAGCCGGTAAATCTTCACAATCTAAAGAGGCCGGAAAATCTACTACTCATTCTGGTCAAAGTTCTATGCAATTAAAACTCTCTCAAGATGTTAGTAAAGACGGGCTCCAAAAAGCTGCAGTAGGACCCTGTCGAGATAAGGGGTTCAATGAACTACTGGCAAATCTAAGAGTCTCTCTGACCAACAACTACATCACTTACAAGAGAGCCTTGGCCAACAGCATCAATTTCTTAAGACTGGTAATAGTAAAGATTGACAACTTTTTGGAGAAGAGGATAGTAGCCAATGTCAATGACTGTAGTTTGGACAAATGTCTGTAAGTGTCTCTATTAAATGTTCAAAGTATGAGAGCATCTGAGCTGGATATAATAATTGATAGAGTTAATCCAGTAATTCCAGAGGACACGCAACTGCTCACAAAACTCAAGAAAGCTCAGATAGCTGATTTTCCTGAAGCCTATCTACATCCAAGCAAAGGTTTGGCCTACTGTGCAGATACTTCACAGTACCCAAAAACTGTGTAAGGGGAAATACAAGATTAATTATGATATTGGAAACTGATCTAAAGAGGAAAAACATCAAAACGGCTGAAGATAAGGAGATGATTAGGATGTTGGGAAGATACCTACAGAATGCTGAAACCATATTGCCAACTACACAGTTCAACACAAAAGATGACAAGGATGATGATGAGCAGAAGAACAATGAGCAAAAACCTTCTTGCTCAAATCCAAGTCAATCTTCTAGACTGTTGTACCTCATCCAATTAACACTCTCTCCTCTTTTTTGACATCATCACCAAGTAGGAGGGAAACAATGAGCTCTATAGAATATTGTACCTCATCCAATTGACTAGACATCTTAGCTTGAGTAACTTTCAACTTAACCTGATTGGCTTCCATTTTGTCTTGTCTAGCAATGATGGGTGCTAACTGCTTTTGGATCTCCTTGGTTGTGGTTAGTTTGGTTTTAAGAAAAGAATTAGCCTGAGACTGAGTATGCTGAACTAATTTGATCAATAATGTAGAAGCCTTGAGATGAGTCAGAATATCAGGATTTGCAATGCTCTACTTTGCTCTCTCCAGATGTTGAGAAGCATTAGCAACAGAAATAGGATATGAAGCATCCTTCCAGTTAGAATTCTATTCTGCATCAGAAAATTTTCTACTATTTTTAGCATCAAGCTCAACTAATCTCCTTTGCTTGTCATGTTTAGGCATGTCTTCGGGAAAGAAAAGTTCATCAAGATCCTCATCATGATCTAGTGCTATATTAACATTTACTCCATCATTAGACTCACTTCCATGTACAGATTCCTCATCAGCAACTGGATCCTGTATGTACTGAACTACTTCATCTCCAGCATCAGTATTTAGTAGATCATCAGGAATTGGAGCTGTGTGAGAATCAGCTGCTTGAGAAACCGCCATGTCCTCAGCATTTAACACCAAATCTTCAAGAATAGTGGCCATATGAGGTGGAGCTTTAGCATTTATATTCAAGACCTTAGTACCAGTTGAATGTTGTAGTGATTCTGCAATGACGGGTTCATCTTGAGTGGACTGTTCTGCATCTACATCAACAACAGTAAAAGGGAGAATAATGGATGTTGGAATAATAGGTTGAGTGGACTGTCCTTCAACAAGAACATGGATTGTTGCAGTGAATGACATAGAGAAGTGAGTGGACTGCAGAAAAGTATCAGTACTTAGACCTGCAGGGAGAATATCAGCATTTCGCACATCAGAGTTTCTCCGAGGGTCTACAGACTGTTGTTCAGCAGCTATATCTTTAATACTCTGTGCACCTACAAAATTTTCAACAAAAATACTTAAATCTATATATTCTTTTAAAGTAGTCTCACTACTTCTTACACCACTCATCTCATGACTTTTAATAGTCAGAGTTTCCTCACACGGATTAACTAAATCCTGACACTCAGCTACCTCTCCTTTTTCCAGGAAAGGATCCGACTCTCTTTAATTCTATTTTTTTCTACATCTTTTCTCTCATTCGCACATGAAAGGCTTAGATAGGTTTGTCCTACAGAAATAAGAGGTGGCTGAGAAGAGTTGCCTGTGATAATATGACTAGAGGTATTCCTTTATAAAGGTATAATCACATTCATATCATCAGGATTTATACTAGAAGTAAATGCTGATAATACAAAATCAATATTTCAATTAAATGCTGATAGAGATAAATTAGTATTTATACCTTGTGCTTTTGAAGGATCTTCTTTGTAGACATCCAAAGGTTAAACTGAGAGAAGTTCAGCTGATGTAGGTGTTGGATGTATCCTTCCTTCAAAATCAACTGCTAAAATGACTAAAATAGGAGTCAAGCCTTCACTACCACTTTGAGGTAATAGTTCTTGTGGGGATGGAGATTCAGGAGTTGTTGGATGACTTTGACACCCAGGTTCTTGTGTACCCCTCTCCTCAGTATCAGTATTTGACTCCTGTAAAGTTTCCCGATGAAAGCAAACTGTCTGAATGTATCTTTGAGGATCAATTTTCTTACAGAAGTCCTTGATTTGAGAAATTTCTCCATGAACCTTGGTAGTAACAGCTTCATGCCATTCTTGAGTTAGAAGTTGAGCAAGAGGCTCTATATCTTCAATGTCTGTTGCACTACTTTAAAGTGCAGGTTCTTGTGTGGAAGGCTCGGGATTTGTTGTAGCTGTTGTAATTCTCTAAGATACAGGTTCTTGTGTGCTTGATTCAGGAAACAATCTTTGTTTCTGCAGCCTCTTGACAAATTCCTCCACTTTCTCATGAGTGATCTCCCCCACTCTCTTTCTCTTTGCTGGAGAATTAGTAATTGTCATAGGTGCATCAGTAATTTGGCTATTCCACTGATCAGTACCAGTAGTTGCACCATATGTCTCCTCAACAATTTCTTTCTTAATCTGCATCAGATTTTGAGCAATGTAGGTTTGACCAATTTCTTCTTCTTGATCCTTAGTCTCGGGGGGCTTGAATCAGTTTGAGCAACATCACCGCCCTCATCAGTTGATAATACAACTGGACTATGAGTTGAATAAGGATTTAACTTCTTAAATTTAGATGATAAGGTAGACTCATCCTCTGATTCTGACTCAGCTAGTACAAATTTTCTCTCAACAAATTATGTAGGTTTGGATGAATGAGAAGTTTGTACTGAACCCTTCTTCTATGCTATATCAATATTTGCACCACTTGCTCTTTGACTAGAAGGCCTAACAGATTGAACAATAATGTCCAGTGGGTTCTCAATTGAAACAATAACCCTAGTATCAGTTTTTGCTGGTTTCTTCCTTTTTACAAAATGTATCTTTTGGGAGGCACCTGAGGTGGATTGTGTTTGAGAAAGTGTTTAGGTTGCAGTGCTGAGGTGAGCTACAAGGGGGTTTTCAACTGTTATTTCCTGCAGCTTAGCACTCTATTGGTTTGGCAGACCATAAGCTCAGGAAGCCTTGCAATTAGCAAGTTGTTGGAAATCACTGACAAACTCAAAGGAGCTAGATCAACCTTTTATGAATCTTTAGAAATAAGATAAGATAAATCTCTCTTGACGAGCTTAAAAACTGACACAATTTAGTTAGCAGAGATTGGGGTATCAGGGAAACAGACATTGAAAATAACAGATAAAATCTAGCATAATATACTATATTCCTATCAGCTTTTAATCTATCCCCTATAAATTGTAAAATAAGTCTACTAAAATTATAATTTACACCATGAATTAGAGAGTACCCAATTTGATGTGTCATGATTGGAAGGGCATCAAAATTTGTGCAGTTATTGTTAAATACCTTTGTAATGCAATCGAAAAAGAAATTCCATTCCTTCCTTAGCCCATTTCTCTTCAGCTGGCCAAGATTCTTCATATCCTTATCATAGCCAATTTTTGTGAAGAATCTTCTCATTTCAGTATCTCCCACAAATGTTACATAAGAAGTAGGAGTTGGGATATGAAAAACATCACGCACTGTTTGAGGAGTGATAACCCTCCTCTGGTAATCAAATGCAAAAATGATACTTGGAGTGCCTGCTTCACCTCCATCATCATATAGACCAGTTCCCCATAAAGCTAGAACCTGATCTTTAGAAACGTTTGCTAGAGTTGTGAGAGCATACCCAACTTCACTTGCCCTTAAAAAATCTTAAAAGATATGAAAATCAAGATTTATCCCATTGTGGTCCAGGATAGCAGTATAGTTGTTTGTGACAAATTTGGCACCACCATGAGTGAAAGGCGTAGAAGTAGCAGGTGAAGACATGATGTTTTCATAAGTAATTTACTTTAAATCTGATTAGGGTTTCAGAGTTTAAGCTCGAGAGAAAAAGGAAGTAAGAGAGTAAGAAGATAATCAGAAAGTGATAAAGTAAAAATTAGAAATCAAAAATTGGTTTTGTTTAACACTCTACTCCACTACTCAGAAACGTTTCACCTTTGTGGGACACGTAGCATGATATGATTGACTAAAAAGTAATCATGAAAGCATGTAATTATGGCAGTTAATACGTGCACAGTTACCAAACATGATGTTTGGTAGATAACTCAATCATTTTTGCATATCCTCACGCCATCAATTAAAAACTGTAATCAATTTAAAATTTTCCACTAATAATTCTATAGCACAACTCTAATTAAAATACTGACAAAAAATAATTTTGAATAAATTCAAAATATTATCTGAATATAATAGTCAATTAGGATTTGACCAATATCAGTATTTAACTAACTACTGTCAGGATTTATCAGTGAACTCAACTTTGACCAATATAAGTATTATTCACATAATCGGATTTTATCATGCAACTACTGTCAAAGTTTAACAATCATGATTTAAAACTTGACTTGATTAGTTAAATAACAAATAGCATGAATACATAGCATCAAAGTTTAACAGTATTATCAGATTTTAACAAATACTAATACATAAGATAAAGATACCACACTCTAATTAACAACTACAGATCACAATTCTTCATCAGGGTTCGAGAATTATCCTCAGATCATTCCCAATTCATTCACCAATCTGGCAAAGGTTGCTTCACATAGTGGTTTGGTGAAGATGTCTGCTAACTGCTGATCTATAGGCATAAAGTGCAATTCCACTATGTAATATCCGGGATATATCGTGTAATTATTTTTGCTATTAAATAATTATTATGTATGTTTAGTATCTATTCTGTGAGTTAATTGTTAAGTGATATATGTACTTGAATATTCAAAAATAATATTAATTGAGTATTTTAATTTTTGTATGTCCAAAATAAAATATAGATAATTGTCATATCTTCCTAATTATTTTTATGTTGATTTATGGATTTATAAGAATCATATGAAATTTCTAAAATCTTTTTCCGGGTAATTAAAATCTATTTTATAAAAACGGGAACAAACCGACGTCAACCGTTGTTACGTTTTTGGAACCCGAAACTCTTCCGAGAACTCCTTCCTAACCTAATTGTAATATTCCGAGCATTTTCCATGTTTCGACTTTTTCGATCCGGCGTACAGTTTGTCCTGCGCGGGTCCCGGCGTAACATTTTCGATACAATATTCGTTTCAGTAAATCAATAAAACCCGTATTTTCGATAAACGGGAGCTTTTTATTAAACTATCCCAATTATCACTTCGTAGTACGTGTAACTGGGCGCTGAGACCAAGACCGCAGTACAAATTGTACTGATTTGGATAATTATCCCGAAAACCGATACCGTTTGGATTAGTTTTTATAAATAAACGTACCATTTTATATCCAGAATGATCCAACGGGATACTAATTTTTCGTAATTATAAATAGCCTTTTACCGTATTTTATTTCGTATAAAAATCATTTGCAGTTAGATAAATATATAATTTTACAGAGAAAAATCCTATATACATAAACTGTTCTAAGAATCAAACAGCAAAACGAAGGCGTTACCAATCTCTGTTTTCAAAGCTTGAGTAACCAAAACGAAGGATTTGAAGTGTTCTATCAGATTCTGAGCTTTGTTTCACTGCAGAATCAAAGGTTTATTTTCTGAAAATTTATTTATTTTCGAATTTATTTTATTAAAAATATGAATTTTTGTTCGGATGATTGTTTGTATGATTTGATGATTGCATGTTATAGAGCTTGTTTTCCTGATGATTTTCATATGTCATACGTCTGATTTGGAGTTCAATAACATGTGCAAATTTGAGTTTAATTTTCGAATTTTAAAATTAGGGTTTATAACCCGTATGAATGTTCTTAATTGAAATTTGGGGGTTTCTTATTCTGTGATAGATTGATGTTGTGTTATAGTGGGTTGTGTTCTCTGTGAAATTTGCAATCTAGTCGTATAAGTCTCATGAACCAACGAGGTCTGTAGAGAAGGGAGTTGTGTTTTGAAGTTTTCCGATGTTCGCCGGAAACTGGAAAATTTCAAGGCCAAATTCCGGCTAACTCAGGGATTGTTAGGTTGTTTTGATTGCATGGTTGTGTTCCTGGTGTTGTGTAGATGTGATCTGGAGGTGTTGATGGGGTGAGGACGCCAGGAACGTGTTCTCCGGCCACCCCTGTATTTTCCGGCGACGGGCCTGGAAAATTACAGTTTAGTACCTATAGTTTTGAAAACGATGCAGTTTGGTCCCTGAAGTTTCCAGACTTTGCAAAAATAGGATTCATGTTTTAAAAATGTTTAAAAATCATATTTCCTATTTATTTTTATTATAAAAAATCCGTTTTTAATTTCTGAAAATTCTAAAAATTATTATTTTAATTCTGAAAATTATTTTTAATTCACAAATAAATCTGAATTAATTAGTTAATTAATTTCAGTTAATTTTTAATTGATTAATTAGTCAATTAATTCGAAAATTTATTGATTAATTGATTTAATTAATTATTAATTGATTTTTAATTAATTATTTAATTAGATTTAATTATTTAAAAATGATTTAAAAATTTTGAAAAATAGTTTCGAGCTTTAAAATATTATTCTAAATTATTTTCAAGGCTCGATAATTATTCTAAAATTGTTTCGGAGCCAGAATTGGCCAACCGAACCCTGATTATTATTCCGAAATTGATCCAACGACCCGTTTTAATTCTGAAAAATGTTTTAAAAATCATTTTAAATACCACAAAGCCTATTTATGACCCGAGACTTCTTTATAAATGATATGTCATTGATTACGTGATGTATTATGTGTTATACGTGACTTATTGTTTTACTATCGGTCTATACATTCGATGTTTATTGATTATTGCATAGATTTCAATCCGTTAATCGGATTTGGGTAAAACGAAAGGTAGCTAGAAGTATGTGTTGAATAGAACTCTATGAGTTGATGATTGATAGATGTTTATGATATGTGAGCAGAAGAGGCAAGACGTAGGAAAGGGAAACGGATAGTTGAGGAGTAAGACGATTGAGATTGGAAGCGAGTGCAGTGTAGTAAGCTAATACCAGGCAAGTGTTGTGGCGCCCTCCAAACCCGGGTCAGAAGTTTGGGGTCCACAACACATAATCAATATATAAACCTGTATATAAAATATTATTTGTAATGACCCTGCTTTACATAACCACGGATCGCAACATGTTAAAGTATGAACACAAGCCACAACCTTAACTTTTATTACAACGTACCAAATCCCACCTAATTTAATTTACAACTGATATGAAATTATTCTTACAATCTTACTATCTCACTACTGCAATAAGCTCGTTCTAGCTCGATCAATCATAATCTGGAATCCTAGCTCGAACATTGAACTGGGAGACCTCGCTATCAACCGTATCCATCTTAACTGTAGAATACATAAAGAAAAGATTCGCAAGAGTGAGCTAACTAGCTCAGCAAGTCATATAATCAATAACTGAGGTTAAACAATAATAAACGAGATGATTCAAAGGAATCAAGTTTCTTGTTAAACAACCAATAGAATTGGATATTCATTTTAAGTTTTTAAAACCAAGGTTAGGCTGCTGATCAGTCACGCACTAACCCCGAGCAAAGCACACAACACTGCTCTAACTATTGGATCCAAGGCACACATTGGCCTAACTTGACCATCGATATGGTCTGACCACGAATCTGGTCCATACAAAGAAAATTATCCAATTCTAAAACATTTCAATATGATAAACAAGAGAGTTCAATAAACCGGATCATAATCAATTACAATAAAACATTTGTATAAGAGCATAATAAAAGTTTATGGTTACCGAAAGGGTATATCAAAGTACATAAAAGAAGTGGCCTTCAGCTGGTAGGATAATCGGGTATTAGATGAATAGTGTTTTTACAAAGTTTTAGTGCTTTGATATCACAAGGTATGGTTAAGTATAAAAGTTTCTGTATATATATAAACAATTTTATTCCAATGTTTGGTATATGATGGATATATATTTGTGGAGTAGTATCGTATTTGTGTGGTTTAATATCTGGTAAATCCACAAGAAATGGTTCACAAATAATAAGGTTTACGGCTCAAAGATCAAATGATGTGGTTCAGGTTCAAGGCTGAAGGATTCAAATTATTTCCAATATAAAACAGAGCTATTTTGAATATTAACAGTATGTCACAAGAGAATTTAGTAATATTTGCAATATATCTCGAGAAAGGTTTAGAAGTACTTGCCTTATCATAATCAATTTTAACTTCACTTGTACTTGTCTAATGACTCCATTCAACAATCACTCGTCTGCTTTTCTTATGCCTCGCTTCTATCCTCTGATTACTTGTTGTATTTTCTACACATCCATTCTATTTTCTGATCACCTGCTTCCCTTTCTTACGCCTTGCTTACTCTGCTAGGCATTATAAATATCTATCAATATTTAATTTATACGATTCTATTCGATATACACTTCCAGCTACCCTTCGTTTCACCCGAATCCGATTAACGGATCGAAAGTTATGCAATAATCAAGTAAACACCGAATATATAGACTGATAGTCAATCAACAAGTCACATATAGCACATAATACATCACGTAATCAATGATATATTATTTATAAAGAAGTCTCGGGTCATAAATAGGCTTTCTGATATTTAAAATGATTTTTAAAACATTTTTCGGAATTAAAACTGGTCGTTGGATCAATTTCGGGTAAATAAACAGGGTTCGATTGGCCAATTCTGGTTCCGAAACAATTTTATAATAATTATCGAGCCTTGGAAATAATTTAAAATAATATTTTAAAGCTCGAAACTATTTTTCAGAATTTTTAAATCATTTTTAAATAATTAAATCTAATTAAATAATTAACTAAAATTAATTAATAATTAATTAAATCAATTAATCAATTAATTTTTGAATTAATTGACCAATTAATCAATTAAAAATTAACTAAAATTAATTAACTAATTAATTCAGATTTTATCTTTGAATTAAAAATAATTTTCGGAATTAAAATAATAATTTTTAGAATTTTCAGAAATTAAAATCGAATTTTTATAATAAAAATAAATAGGAAATATGGTTTTTGAACATTTTTAAAACAGGAATCCATTTTTTGTAAATTCTGGAAACCTCAGGGACCTAACTGTTTCGTTTTCAAAATTCAGGGACTGAAATGCAATTTGGCAAAGTTCACCGTCGAACTTCGCCGGAAAATTCATGTCTCACCGGAGAAGGCGTTTCAGGTACAGTCACACCACCACAAGCTCCAGAATTAAACTACATATCACCAGGAATCTGTTCATGCAATCAAATCATTCAAATAACCCTAGACTTGGCCGGAAATTAGCCAAGAACATTGCCGGTTTCCGGTGAACATCGGAAAACTTCAAAATACAACTCCCTTCGATTCACTAATCCTCTGTTAATGAGCTATATATCAATCGATTGCAAATTTCATAAGGAACACAACCCACTATGAATCAACAGCTAATAACCCCTAAATCAAAAACCCCCAAATTTCAATTGAAAACATTCATACGGGTTATAAACCCTAATTTTGAAATTCGAAAATTAAACCCATTTTTGAGCATGTTATTGAACTCCAAATCAGACGTATAATATATCAAAATCATCAGGAAAACAAGCTCTACAACATACAATCATCAAATCATACAAACAATCATCCGAACAAAAATTCATATTTTTAATAAATTTAATTCGAAAATAAATAAATTTCCAGAAAATAAACCTTTGATTCTGCAGTGAAACAAAGCTCAAAATCTGATAGAACACTTCAAATCCTTCGTTTTGGTTACTCAAGCTTTGAAAACAGAGATCGGTAACGCCTTCGTTTTGCTGTTTGATTCTTAGAACAGTTTATGAATATAAGTTTTTTCTCTGTAAAATTATATATTTATCTGTTTGCAAATGATTTTGATACGAAATAAAATACGGTAAGAGGCTATTTATAATTACGGAAAATTTGTATCCCGTTGGATCATTCCGGATATAAAACGGTACGTTTATTTGTAAAAACTGATCCAAACGGTATCGGTTTTCGGGATAATTATCCAAATCAGTACAATTTGTACTGCGGTCTTGGTCTCAGCGCCCAGTTACACGTATTACGAAGTGATAATTGGGATAGTTTAATAAAAAGCTCCCGTTTATCAAAAATACGGGTTTTATTGATTTACCGAAACGAATATTGTATCGAAAATGTTGCGCCGGGACCCGCGCAGGACAAACCGTACGCCGAATCGAAAAAGTCGAAACATGGAATATGCTCGGAATATTACAATTAGGTTAGGAAGGAGTTCTCGGAAGAGTTTCGGGTTCCAAAAACGTAACAACGGTTGACGTCGGTTGGTTCCCGTTTTTATAAAATAGATTTTAATTTCCCGGAAAAAAGATTTCAGAAATTTTATATGATTCGTATAAATCCATAAATTAACATAAAAATAATTAGGAAGATATGACAATTATCTATATTTTATTTTGGACATATAAAAATTAAAATACTCAATTAATATTATTTTTGAATATTCAAGTACAGATATCACTTAACAATTAACTCACAGAATAGATACTAAACACACATAATAATTACTTAATAGCAAAAATAATTACACGATATATCCCGGATATTACATCCTTCCCCCCTTAAAAGGATTATGTCCTCAGAATTTCCTAAGAAAATAAATGTGGGTACTTTTCTCTTGTAATACTTTCTAACTCTCAGGTTGACTCCTCAACCTTTGGGTTTCTCCATAATACTCTTACTAACTTTACCACTTTATTTCTCAATACTTTCTCTCTTTCCTTTAGAATCTCTATCGGACTCTCTACATATGACAAATCTGCCTGAAGTTCTATCGGCTCATATTCTATTACATGCCTGGAGTCTGGATTATATTTCTTAAGCATCGATACCTGAAAAACATTGTGAATGTGGTCAATGTGTGGAGGTAACGCTAACTCGAAAGCTATTTTGCCAATTTGCTTTAAAATTTCAAAAGGTCCGACATATCTTGGGTTCGGTTTTTCTTCCTTTCTAAACCTCGTTAATCCCTTCCACGGTGATATTTTTAGTGATACCAAATTCCCTTTTTCGAATTCCATATCTTTCCTTGATTAGTCTGCATATTTCTTTTGACGATCTTGTGTTGCTATCAATCTTTTCTGGATAACTCTAATAGCTCCCTTTGTCTGCTACACTAATTTAGGTCCAAGTAATTTGCGTTCTCCTACTTCGTTCCAATATACTGGAGATCTATATTTGCATCCCTAAAGGGCTTCATAGGGTGGCATCCCAATACTGGTATGATAACTGTTGATATAAGTAAATTCTACCGGGGGTAAATGCTCGTCCCAATTTTGGATCTCGATTGGATACGATGGACACAGGAATTCCATGATGAACTTATAATTTCTTTTAAGTACATATGAACTGACTTGTCCAGTGAAAATCTTCCATTTATAGACATAAAATGAGTTGACTTGATAAATCTATCCATTATAATCCAAATGGTATCCTGATTAGCTCTTGTGCTTGGTAACCTAACTATGAAATCCATGGCGATATGCTTCCACTTCCCACTCTGGAATCTCCAATGGCTGTAGCAATCCACTTGGTCTCTGATGTTCTACTTTAACTCTTTTGACATATATAACATCTGCTAATTCATTCCGCAATTTCCCTCTCCATATCTGGCCACCAATAATTTTCCTTTAAATCTCTATACATCTTGGTACTCTTTAAATGGATTGAATACTTTAGATTATGAGATTTCTGTAAAATTTCATTCTTCAACTCCATCACTGGTGGAATTCAAATTCTAGAAGAAAACCTAAGAATACCTTGATCGTTCTTTTTGTGTGCACAATTCTTCACCTACTAAATGATTTATATCCTGATTCATTACCTCTTCCTGACACTTCTTTATCTTCTCTAACAATCCCGACTGAAAAGTTATACTTATACATTCTTACTTCTTTTTGGACCATGAACCCTGACTTCCAATTCCAACTTCTAGAGTTCCATAGATAATTCTTCTGGTACGATCTCTATGTTCATTCTCTCTCCTTCTTACTCATCTCTTGTCACTACATTTGCTTTTCCTCGGGAGTTCATACTTCAACTCTTATGGTCTGTATATATCTCACATCTTTCTCTATACTTATAATATTTTTTCAATCTTTCAAAACGAATATTATTGTTGCTTTTAATTCCTAGTTATGAGTAGGGTACTTCTACTCATAAGGTTTCGGTTGTCTGGATGCATATGCAATAACTGTATTGCTTTGCGTCAACACACATCCTATTCCCTTACGAGAAGTATCACTATAAACTACCAAATCTCCCTGATACTGTTAAAGTGATAAAATAGGTGTTGTAATCATTCTTTCATTTAACTCCGCAAAACTTTCTTCACCCTTCTCCATTTTATATAACTTTCTTGCTTTTCCGGGTTAGCCTCATCCAAAATATTGCAACTTTCAAGAATCTTGCACAATTTTTAATAATATCTGGTCCACGATAAAACTTCTTACTTTTGTTGGTGCTTCCGGTCTTTCTTCATTCATATTATCTTTAAACTCTTCTGCTGAATCCCCTTTTGTCTCCTCCTTACTGACGGTCTATACTAAGAATTACACTTCCTGGCATTAAAGTTTTCACCTGGTAACCTTTTTATACCGTTTCCTTTTTCTTTGACTCCTCAGCTATCATTGTATAGGTTGCATGATTCTTCCTAAGTAACACAAGTACATCTTATCCAGATTCCTCCTTCTAGATTCTACTCATCAAATTTAAACATCACTGGTATATCTGTTCATCCAACTAACATTTCTAAAATTTTATAACAACAGTACTGAGTTCTGAAAATTATCTTTGATATGTTCCTAAGTTAAATCTTCACTTGGTAATATACCCAGTCTTAAATCAATCTTATAAAAATACCTGGCCTTGTTCATTTAATTAAACAGTTCATTGGTTTGAGGTAACAGATATCTGCTCTTGAGAGTAAACTTGTTAAGCTTTTGCTAACACATAATCTCACACTTCCATTTTTCTTATTAGTACATCGTGCCGGTGCACTTTAGAGGGTACACTAGGTCCAGTTGCTTTTTCTTCTAATCATCTCATGCGTTTGCTCTGGTAACTTTATTTTATCTGGTGCCATTCTACGCGGGGTTTTGAACACTGGCTTCATTTCACGTACTAAATCAATCATAAACACATTTTCTTTATCTAAAGGAAATATTGATAACTCATCTGGAAATATGTCTTGATACTATAAAATCTTCAAATTCGGTCTGCTCTTGATTCTTATTTATAATCGTCATAGCACTTATATTTTTGGTTATTGTAATCTTAAATCGTTCTTAACAAATTCTTTACTTTCCTTTGTCCTTTAAACCTCTTTATGTTCTCATTTGGCGTCTTCAGAACTATCTTCCATCACGACGGTCTACCTGGGCATCACACTTGAATAGTTAATCCACTCCTTAACATAATGTCAAATCCTCTTATCTCAAATGATATCAATTATTCGCCACTTATTGCCAGAAATATCGATTCCGCCATTGGTACTTACTTGTTCAATAACTGCACGTTCTTTACTTGCTAGTCCTTTAGTCATAAACTTATTGATTCGACATGATAATTCATCTTATCAATAAAAGCTTGAGAGATATACGATCAAGTTGCTCCCACATCTTTCAATACTTTAACGCATAAGGTATCCGCATTAATCTTACACGTCATCACATCCATATTCTAAATATCATATCGCAAATTTTCGTTCTCGAAGACGTATCCCTTATTGAAGTAGATTCCCTTGACTCTTAATGCAACCCTGGTTAGGGCCAGTGATTTGCAATTCTCACCATATGCCCTTGTTTCCTTTCCATGCATGAGAGGTAGATGAGACTTTGCCCGCTGGGTGTATAATATGTTGACTTTTGTTTGAAAAGCTCTTGCAAGGAACAACGGTACAACGAAACAACTAGAAGGATTCATAATTTTATAAACTTAGAGTTGAAGAGAATGAAGAAGTAATGATTTGAATATGAATGAGACAACCACATTGGTACTTAAGATGGCCAGTCTTTCATACCGTATGGCATACATCACATGATTAGGTGGCGTCCCACCCGACTCTTCGTCATTCCGACAAAGTATCTCATCATAACACTGTTTGTCCCAATCGGAAAGCAAAACTTGAGGGGAACAATTAAATTTGAAAGGAATGCATAATCCTCCGTTTTGATATCATCGGAAAGAATTATTAAGAAAAAGGAGTTCATACATTTTTAGGAATTAAAAAGGAATATACGCTTTAATGTTGAAGATAAAAATGATACCATTGGTCACCATCTGCATTTCACTTGTATTCATCTTTCGAGCTTGCTCGATCATTTTCCTAATTATATCACATAACAATTTTAGAAGTATGCAAAAATGCCTTCGCAACTAAGCATTATGGTAGATTCTTACTTGTTAAGTCTCGCGTCTGTAACGTCGCACTTACACGTATAATACTTTAATAATTCGATCATAATGGCGTTCTTGTCAGATAATCTTGAATTTCCTCTTTTTAATTTGGAATAGCCGTGAATCATTCAACATAACAATCATTTTATTAATAATATTCTTCTTTGAGAAAGGTTTGAAAATCTTCCCAATCTTCTTTGTTCATACGCAGGCTTCCGTTAAATCAATGAGTTCTTCGAACTCTAATAATCCCAATAATTGGATGAATAGTTACTCCGTACGCTAGTTCCGTTGTTAATCCTATCAGAAAATACTTGCACCTTGCTTGTTAGGAATAATTAACTTCTTCATAATCGCAGGTTACCTCGTTTTCCAAATTAACAATACTGAGTCTGAAACAGTATCCTTCCAGGTAATCCATGTCTTTTAACAAACAAGAAACTCAAGTAGTAACTTGACAACCAAGGTTTAAAACTTATTCTATTCAAAAAGGTTTTTAGAAATTTTATGAGGAAAAATCTTTTTCGAAAACTTGTTAAAAATTTTAAAAATCACACCTCCGGTTGTCCTTACTATATAAGTCGGTTGTTGTCCTTTTTATGACCAGATTCCAAGTTAAGGAAACGATCACTCAAGGGTCCATTCACTTCCATTTATCTTCTCTCCTTCATTGGGTCTATTACTTTCCTTAATCAATAAAAATTTCCGTTGTCGTTACACGTTATCTTATTCGTAACTTCACCTTAAGGCTCCCATACTGGTAGTACTCCCGTTAACCACTTTGCAATCATTAAGTAAAACAGACTATCCAATAATTGACAAATCAGCTCATGTCACATCATCTTGTTAAAATATATATCACATAATTACAACACCATTAATTTCAAGAAATCTTCAGATCCCTAATCTCCTCTAACTCTCTCTCTTCAACACTTATCTATTCCATTCCACAAGCTAGTCATGAGTGGCTTAATTACTAATAACTTCTTGTAACCTGATAACAGCCATCCTCCAGAACACTTGAATCTTCTTTCTAAACTTCTTCTCACCTTAATTTGTATCGCAATACTCACCATTTACTATAGCTATCGTGTCCTTTTTCGCAATTGTTGTTGTTTCATTGGGAAAGTTTTTAAACTGAGGATATAGAATATGGTGTATAGTAAACAGAAAAGATATATTCATAGTTGAATGTTCAAAAAAAACAAGAATAAGCAAATGAAGGTTCTTGAATAGGTAGTCTCATATCAAGAGATGATAGAATAGCGTTAAATAACTTAAGAGGCGCAACTGTCGTAATAGAAGGTAATACCATTAATACTGATGGAAGAACAAGGCGCAAATTGAATCTGGAAGAAGATGACGATTCTTAAACGGAAAGCTCCAAACGATCAGTTGATGCAGGGAAATCAGGATCTGCCATTGCCGTAGCCTGGATATCACGTAGCTAGTTGAGAATCCCGAATCGCAACACGAATCGTGCCGGAGACCTACTATACAATCGCACTCAACCTCACAATAACCTATCTTTCTATTTCTTATTCCTAATCCTAACCCTCTACCCAATCCCGACAATCTAGGCTTGTTTCAGTGACTTATAACCTGTAGCTCTGATACCAACCTGTGGCGCCCTCCAAACCCGGGTCAGAAGTTTGGGGTCCACAACACATAATCAATATATAAACCTGTATATAAAATATTATTTGTAATGACCCTGCTTTACATAACCACGGATCGCAACAGGTTAAAGTATGAAAACAAGCCACAACCTTAACTTTTATTACAACGTACCAAATCCCACCTAATTTAATTTACAACTGATATGAAATTATTCTTACAATCTTACTATCTCACTACTGCAATAAGCTCGTTCTAGCTCGATCAATCATAATCTGGAATCCTAGCTCGAACATTGAACTGGGAGACCTCGCTATCAACCGTATCCATCTTAACTGTAGAATACATAAAGAAAAGATTCGCAAGAGTGAGCTAACTAGCTCAGCAAGTCATATAATCAATAACTGAGGTTAAACAATAATAAACGAGATGATTCAAAGGAATCAAGTTTCTTGTTAAACAACCAATAGAATTGGATATTCATTTTAAGTTTTTAAAACCAAGGTTAGGCTGCTGACCAGTCACGCACTAACCCCGAGCAAAGCACACAGCACTGCTCTAACTATTGGATCCAAGGCACACATTGGCCTAACTTGACCATCGATATGGTCTGACCACGATTCTGGTCCATACAAAGAAAATTATCTAATTCTAAAACATTTCAATATGATAAACAAGAGAGTTCAATAAACCGGATCATAATCAATAACAATAAAACATTTGTATAAGAGCATAATAAAAGTTTATGGTTACCGAAAGGGTATGTCAAAGTACATAAAAGAAGTGGCCTTCAGCTGGTAGGATAATCGGGTATTAGATGAATAGTGTTTTTACAAAGTTTTAGTGCTTTGATATCACAAGGTATGGTTAAGTATAAAAGTTTCTGTATATATATAAACAATTTTATTCCAATGTTTGGTATATGATGGATATATATTTGTGGAGTAGTATCGTATTTGTGTTGTTTAATATCTGGTAAATCCACAAGAAATGGTTCACAAAGAATAAGGTTTACGGCTCAAAGATCAAATGATGTGGTTCAGGTTCAAGGCTGAAGGATTCAAATTATTTCCAATATAAAACAGAGCTATTTTGAATATTAACAGTATGTCACAAGAGAATTTAGTAATATTTGCAATATATCTCGAGAAAGGTTTAGAAGTACTTGCCTTATCATAATCGATTTCAACTTCACTTGTACTTTTCTAATGACTCCATTCAACAATCACTCGTCTGCTTTTCTTATGCCTCGCTTCTATCCTCTGATTACTTGTTGTAGTTTCTACACATCCATTCTATTTTCTGATCACCTGCTTCCCTTTCTTACGCCTTGCTTACTCTGCTAGGCATTATAAATATCTATCAATATTTAATTTATACGATTCTATTCGATATACACTTCCAGCTACCCTTCGTTTCACCCGAATCCGATAAACGGATCGAAAGTTATGCAATAATCAAGTAAACACCGAATATATAGACTGATAGTCAATCAACAAGTCACATATAGCACATAATACATCACGTAATCAATGATATATTATTTATAAAGAAGTCTCGGGTCATAAATAGGCTTTCTGATATTTAAAATGATTTTTAAAACATTTTTCGGAATTAAAATGGGTCGTTGGATCAATTTCGGGTAAATAAACAGGGTTCGATTGGCCAATTCTGGTTCCGAAACAATTTTATAATAATTATCGAGCCTTGGAAATAATTTAAAATAATATTTTAAAGCTCGAAACTATTTTTCGGAATTTTTAAATCATTTTTAAATAATTAAATCTAATTAAATAATTAACTAAAATTAATTAATAATTAATTAAATCAATTAATCAATTAATTTTTGAATTAATTGACCAATTAATCAATTAAAAATTAACTGAAATTAATTAACTAATTAATTCAGATTTTATCTTTGAATTAAAAATAATTTTCGGAATTAAAATAATAATTTTTAGAATTTTCAGAAATTAAAATCGAATTTTTATAATAAAAATAAATAGGAAATATGGTTTTTGAACATTTTTAAAACAGGAATCCAATTTTTGTAAATTCTGGAAACCTCAGGGACCTAACTGTTTCGTTTTCAAAATTCAGGGACTGAAATGCAATTTGGCAAAGTTCACCGTCGAACTTCGCCGGAAAATTCCTGTCTCGCCAGAGAAGGCGTTTCAGGTACAGTCACACCACCACAAGCTCCGGAATTAAACTACATATCACCAGGAATCTGTTCATGCAATCAAATCATTCAAATAACCCTAGACTTGGCCGGAAATTAGCCAAGAACATTGCCGGTTTCCGGCGAACATCGGAAAACTTCAAAATACAACTCCCTTCGATTCACTAATCCTCTGTTAACGAGCTATATATCAATCGATTGCAAATTTCATAAGGAACACAACCCACTATAAATCAACAGCTAATAACCCCTAAATCAAAAACCCCCAAATTTCAATTGAAAACATTCATACGGGTTATAAACCCTAATTTTGAAATTCGAAAATTAAACCCATTTTTGAGCATGTTATTGAACTCCAAATCAGACGTATAATATATCAAAATCATCAGGAAAACAAGCTCTACAACATACAATCATCAAATCATAGAAACAATCATCCGAACAAAAATTCATATTTTTAATAAATTTAATTCGAAAATAAATAAATTTCCAGAAAATAAACCTTTGATTCTGCAGTGAAACAAAGCTCAGAATCTGATAGAACACTTCAAATCCTTCGTTTTGGTTACTCAAGCTTTGAAAAAAGAGATCGGTAACGCCTTCGTTTTGCTGTTTGATTCTTAGAACAGTTTATGAATATAAGATTTTTCTCTGTAAAATTATATATTTATCTGTTTGCAAATGATTTTGATACGAAATAAAATACGGTAAAAGGCTATTTATAATTACGGAAAATTTGTATCCCGTTGGATCATTCCGGATATAAAAGGGTACGTTTATTTGTAAAAACTGATCCAAACGGTATCGGTTTTCGGGATAATTATCCAAATCAGTACAATTTGTACTGCGGTCTTGGTCTCAGCGCCCAGTTACACGTATTACGAAGTGATAATTGGGATAGTTTAATAAAAAGCTCCCGTTTATCGAAAATACGGGTTTTATTGATTTACCGAAACGAATATTGTATCGAAAATGTTGCGCCGGGACCCGCGCAGGACAAACCGTACGCCGGATCGAAAAAGTCGAAACATGGAATATGCTCGGAATATTATAATTAGGTTAGGAAGGAGTTCTCAGAAGAGTTTCGGGTTCCAAAAACGTAACAACGGTTGACGTCGGTTGGTTCCCGTTTTTATAAAATAGATTTTAATTTCCCGGAAAAAAGATTTCAGAAATTTTATATGATTCGTATAAATCCATAAAATAACATAAAAATAATTAGGAAGATATGACAATTATCTATATTTTATTTTGGACATATAAAAATTAAAATACTCAATTAATATTATTTTTGAATATTCAAGTACAGATATCACTTAACAATTAACTCACAGAATAGATACTAAACACACATAATAATTACTTAATAGCAAAAATAATTACACGATATATCCCGGATATTACAAGTGTTCTGAACTTTCTCGAGATATTGTAGTACTTGATAGTCATGTTGATATTGCAAGTGCTTTGAAGCACTGAAACCCAAACCCTAATTTCAGTTATTGTTCTTGAGCCATGAACCTTATTCTTTCTAGACCATTGATTGTTGTATACCCAAACACGAACCTCAAGTATACGATACTACTCCACAAATACATGCAAACAAAATCCTAAACACAGAACTGAATTACTTCTACATTCAACCATTGTATCCTATGCTTTGAAAGCCCAAATCTTTGAAACCCTGAAATGTTGATTCCTTTGTTATCCAATTCTTTCATTACCCAGCATCCAAGCTTTTAAATTACTTTATTGATCCTTACAAAGATTGAAACCCTTTCATTGTTAAACACTCATTGTTGTTAATAATTCTGGTTATTGTTTATTATTGCATATTCTGTTATTATGTTAGAATTGGATTGTTTTTATAAAATTGTGGACCAGATTCGTGGTCAGACCATATAATGGTCAAGTTAGGCCAATGTGTGCCTTGGATCCAGTAGTTAGAGCAATGTTGTGTGCCTTGCTCGGGCTTAGTGCGTGACTGATCAGCAGCCTAACCTTGGTTTTTAAATTAAAAGTATAATATCCAATTCTGAATCATAATCCATTGTTCACTTGATATCATAATCATGTTCACCCGATGATCATTATTCTCAGTTTTGTCATTGTGACTTGCTGAGCTAGTTAGCTCATTTGTGCGATGTTGTTTATATTCTTTCCAGTTAAAAAGGAACCAGTTGGTAGCGAGGATCCCCAGTCCAGCGCGAGAGCTAGGGGTTCAGGTTGAGAAAGCTGAGCTAGTAGGCTTCTTTTGGGATAATTTAAGTTTGTAAAAGTTTGTAATCATGTTTAATACTCAGTTTGAGTTTGAAATAGTTGGGATTTGAACGGTTTGTAATATATTAGTGTGTTTTGCTTGTGTGCATACTTTAACCTGTTGCGATCCGTGGTAGTTGGTAAGTAGGGTCATTGCATATTATTGTTATCTTTAATATTTTTATAAGCAGGTTATAAATAAGGTGTGTGTGTGGACCCCAAACTTCTGACCCGGGTTTGGAGGGCGCCACAGCTTTGGTATCAGAGCTACAGGTTATAAGTCACTGACACAAGCCTAGGTTGACGGGAATGGGTAGAGGGTTAGGATTAGAAGTAAGGAATAGAAAGATAGAACGTTGAGAGGTTGAGTGCTTCGGTATATCAGGTATTAGTATAGTTGGCGTTATGGAACGAGATTCTTATATTGCGATATGATTTCAGATAGCAGAGATGGCCGACTCTTTTATTCCCATATCAGCTGATCACTCAGAGCCTTCAGTTGGAGTGCCGTTTTCGCATCCACGTCCTGTTGTTCCACCAGCATTGGCTATTCTACCTCCACCGGTGTTGCAGCCCGTACCACTGCAGGCTATTCCACCTCCAGGCATGAGGCCACCTGTCAGAGGACCCCCACCAGCTGATTCAGATTCCACTGGGCATTCAGTTGCGAGTGCCCCATTACAGTCTACATTGCCCCCAGTTCCTTATTACCGGTATGAGGCTCTTCTGTTGGAGCGTGATTCCTTGTTGGCTCAGATCAGAGAGTTACAGCATATTATCAGGACTACAGATGTTGATCGTGGTGTGAGGGAGCTTCGAGAGGAGATTCATGTGACACAGAGGGTTCTTGAGGCTAGGTTACATGGAGCTACACTACCTGGCAGAGGCCCTGATGCACTGATGGGCTGGGCTACTGAGGTGATGGAGGATTTTGAGAGGCTGGCAGGACCAGAGTTTCCTTGGAGCTGAGTTAGAGACTCAGAGCTGGAGATGCGGAGCAGTGTTGTTGTGATTGTATAGTATGTACAGTAGTGTGTAGTGTGTATCAGTAGACTTTTGAGTTGTATTTATAGACTAGCTATGCTGACTAGTGAGTAGGTTGTTGTACCCTTTTTGCTTTTACTTCCGAAGCGTCCTTACGCTTGTACTACCTAAAACTTTTGATCTATATATATCAGTACCTTTTTCCTTTCCAGCACTGTCATTTATTTTATTGCACATGTTTTACCTTACCTTATTTATTGCACCGGTTATACCCTGTGATACCATGTACCCTGTTTTCCATAAATGTTTATATTCTGTAAAGAAGCATGCAATTTACTTAGTTACAACTGTTTTCAAAAAGAGATATTCTTGTTTTACAAAACTTTTCTTTTATGCAAATATTTGGTTCAAAAGCTAAATAAATTGATTGATTCTTTACAGAAAATGCCTCCCAAAAGAAATACCCGCACCAACACCCAGAATGAAGAAACCAATAACAGTAATAACCAAGATGATACAAATCCAAATGTGAACCCAGGACCTATGGACCCAGCAATAGCCCAGATTCTTCAAATCTTGGCCCAACAAACAGTTCACCTGGCACAACAACAACAAAGACAGACCAATCCCCAGGTAACTTTCAAAACTTTTCAGGCAGTAAACCCACCAGAATTCAAGGGTTCCTTAGAGCCAATTGAAGCAAATGTTTGGTTAAAAGAAATAGAGAAGGCATTTGCCTTAGTGAAAGTGAAGGAGGAACAGAAGGTTGAGTTTGCAAGTTACTATCTGAAGAATGAAGCCACCTATTGGTGGGAGATGGTGAAGACATTGGAAGGTACGGATGTTATTGCTTGGGAGAGGTTTAAGGAATTATTTCTAGAAAAGTATTTTCCTCAGTTTATTCAAGATCAGATGGAGCTGAAGTTTTTAGAGTTAAAACAAGGGAATATGTCGGTAACAGATTATGAGGGTAAGTTTGAGGAATTGTCAATGTATGTGCCGTCGTATGTTGATACTGATAGAAAGAAAGCTAAGAGATTCCAGCAGGGTTTGAAACCATGGATCAGGGGGAAGGTAGCTATTTTTGAATTGGAGACTTATGCAGGAATAGTACAAAAGGCTATGATCGCAGAAACGGAGAGTGAGATGTTCCAGAAGGAAAAGGAAAGCAAGAAAAGGAAAGTTGAGGAAGTGAGGGTCAGTCAAAACCAGGGAAGTTTCCAAACTTTAAGAAGGGCAAGTTCCAACCAGGGAGGAATTTTAATTTCAGAAGACAAAATGCAGGAGACGGAGGACAGGGCAACCGTCCAGCTAATGTGAATCAGCTGAATCAGTTGAGATTAACTTTTCCAGATTGTCAAGTATGTGGAAAGAAGCATGGAGGAGTTTGTAACAAGTTGAATGTGGTATGTTTTAAATGCAACCAGAAAGGGCACTATTCGAGGGAGTGCCAAAATCAGCCAGCAAGAGAACCAGCAAATAAGGATCAGCCTATCCGGAATCCAGCAGTGAAGGTTCCAGTCATTGGATTTACATGCTTTAAATATGGAAAGCCAGGACATATGGCCAGGGATTGCAAGACACCAGCCCCAGTCAGTAATGCATTGAGGATTATGGGATCTACCCCAACCGTGAATGAGACTCCAAGGGCTAGAGTTTTTGACATGTCGGTGAAGGATGCGATCCAGGATATGGATGTCGTGGCAGGTACGCTTAATGTGAATTCTTTATGTGCCAAAGTATTAATAGATTCGGGAGCAACTCGATCGTTTGTTTCACAAGATTTTGTTAGTAAATTAAATTGTCCAGTTGAGTGCTTAAATGAAATAATGACTGTGGAATTAGCAAATCAAGAACGTGTAACTGTGAATCAAGTTTGTGGGAATTGTGAGGTTGAGATTTCTGGTAGTAAGTTTTGTATAGATTTGATACCATTCAAGTTAGGAGAATTTGATGTGATATTAGGGATGGATTGGTTATCTAAGCATGATGCTCAGATAGATTGTCAAAATAAGAAAGTAATGGTAAAAACGCTAGACGAAAGAATAATAACGTTCAAAGGTCAGAAACAAATAAAGAAGTTCTTAACGATGATTCAAGTCAAGAAGTTACTACGACAAGGATGCGAGCATTTCATAGCATACGTGATTGACAAGAGTCAGGAGCCAGCAAAACTTGAAGATATTCCAGTAGTGAATGAATTTCCAGACGTATTTCCCGACGAATTGCCAGGACTTCCTCCAGATAGAGAAATTGAATTTGCAATTGACTTAGCACCTGGAACAGAACCAGTGTCCAAGGCCCCGTATAGGATGGCGCCCGTTGAGATGAAAGAGTTAGCGAAGCAATTGCAAGAGCTGTTAGAAAAAGGAGTAATCAGACCCAGTGTGTCCCCGTGGGGTACACCGGTATTATTTGTCAAGAAGAAAGATGGAAGCATGAGACTGTGCATCGACTATAGGGAGCTCAACAAGCTGACAATCAAGAACAAATATCCATTACCTAGAATCGATGATCTATTTGACCAGTTGAAGGGAGCCAAGTACTTCTCCAAAATTGATTTAAGATCGGGATATCATCAACTGAAGATCAAGCCAGAAGATATACCAAAGACAGCTTTCAGAACAAGGTATGGACATTACGAGTTTTTAGTGATGTCTTTTGGATTGACCAATGCCCTGGCAGCGTTTATGGACCTGATGAACAGAATTTTCAAGGAGTATTTGGACAAGTTTGTTATTGTGTTTATAGACGATATTTTAATCTATTCAAAAACGGAAGAGGATCATGCGGAACATCTGAGAACGGCTTTGGAGATTTTAAGGAAAAAGAAGTTATATGCTAAATTGTCGAAGTGTGAGTTTTGGCTACAGGAAGTTCAATTCTTAGGACACATAGTCAGTAACGAAGGGATCAAAGTGGACCCGGCAAAGATCGAAGCAATTATGAATTGGGAGAGACCGAGAACACCCACTGAGGTAAGAAGTTTCTTAGGATTGGAAGGATATTATCGTCGATTGGTTCAAAATTTCTCAAGGATTGTCACACCATTGACAAAGCTTACACGAAAGAATGAAAGGTTTATGTGGAATGACAAGTGTGAAGAAAGTTTCCAAGAATTGAAGCGAAGATTAATCACGGCACCTGTTTTGTCACTTCCAGACGATCAAGGGAATTTTGTAATTTATAGCAATGCTTCTCACAAAGGATTAAGATGTGTTCTTATGCAGCACGACAAGGTGATTGCGTATGCGTCAAGGCAATTGAAACCACACGAACAGAAGTATCCTACTCATGACTTGGAGCTAGAAGCTATAGTTTTCGCTTTGAAGATTTGGAGACATTATTTGTATGGAGAAAAGTGTGAGATTTTCACGGATCACAAAAGTTTGAAATATATATTTACCCAGAAGGAACTTAATATGAGGCAAAGAAGATGGTTAGAATTGATCAAGGATTATGATTGCTCGATTAATTATCATCCCGATAAGGCGAACGTTGTAGCAGATGTGTTAAGTCGGAAGGAAAGATTAAATGTGTTATCCATACCTGAAGAGAATATAAAGAATTTCAGAAATTGGAATTGGAGATTAGAATTTGCAAGCCTGAGGGAGCAAAAGTGTACAGTATGATTTTCCAACCAGAGTTATTGGAGAAAATAAAGAAATGCCAGAAAGAGGTAATGGATCAAGATATAAATAGTTTAGTAGGTGGGGAATTATGCACGCAACAAGATGATCAAGGTATTCTTAGGTTTTCTTCAAGAATTTGGATTCCACCAGTGACGGAGCTGAAAAATGAAATTTTACAAGAGGCACATAGTTCAAGATATTCCATCCATTCAGGGAGTACCAAAATGTATAGAGTTTTAAAGGAGAATTATTGGTGGCTAGATATGAAGAGGGAAATTGCGGAATGGGTTAGCAAATGCTATACCTGTCAGAGAGTTAAAGCAGAGCATCAGAGACCAAGCGGATTGCTACAGCCATTGGAGATTCCAGAGTGGAAGTGGGAACATATTACCATGGATTTCATAGTTGGATTACCAAGGACAAGGGCTAATCATGATGCCATTTGGATTATAGTGGATAGACTTACCAAGTCAGCTCATTTTCTGCCTATAAATGAAAGATTTTCACTCGACAAGTTGGTCCAAATGTACCTAAAAGAAATTGTAGTTCGTCATGGAGTTCCAGTGTTTATCGTATCTGATCGAGATCCAAGGTTTAATTCAAGATTCTGGAAGAGTTTTCAAGAATGTTTGGGAACAAGATTGAATATGAGTACGGCCTATCACCCGCAGACGGACGGCCAAAGTGAAAGAACGATCCAGACAATCGAGGACATGCTACGTGTTTGTGCTATTGATTTCAAAGGAAGTTGGGACGAGCATTTACCCCTGGTAGAGTTTGCTTATAATAACAGTTATCACGCCAGCATTGGGATGCCACCTTATGAAGCCCTTTATGGACGCAAATGTAGATCTCCAGTATATTGGGACGAAGTAGGAGAACGCAAAATACTCGGAACTGAATTGGGGCAGCAGACAAAGGAAGTTGTTGAAATTATCCAGAAGAGATTAATAGCCGCACAAGATCGTCAGAGGAAATATGCAGACCAGTCAAGAAAAGACCTGGAATTTGAAGAAGGAAGCTTGGTATTATTGAAAGTATCACCGTGGAAAGGACTAACGAGGTTTGGGAAGAAAGGGAAGTTAAGCCCAAGATATGTCGGACCTTTTGAAATCCTAAAGCGCATTGGCAAAGTAGCTTACGAGTTGGCGTTACCTCCGCACATGGAGCACATTCACAATGTTTTTCACGTATCGATGCTCAAGAAATATAATCCAGACTCCAGGCATGTAATAGAATATGAGCCAATAGAGCTTCAAGCAGATTTATCATATGTAGAGAGTCTGATAGAGATTCTAGAGGAAAGAGAGAAAGTATTGAGGAATAAAGTGGTAAAATTAGTAAGAGTATTATGGAGAAACCCAAAGGTTGAAGAGTCAACCTGGGAGTTAGAAAGTGATATAAGAGAAAAGTACCCTCATTTGTTTTCTTAGGAGATTCTGAGGACATAATCCTTTTAAGGGGGGAAGGATGTAATATCCGGGATATAACGTGTAATTATTTTTACTATTAAATAATTAATATGTGTATTCAGTATCTATTCTGTGAGTTAATTGTTAAGTGATATATGTACTTGAATATTCAAAAATAATATTAATTGAGTATTTTAATTTTTATATGTCCAAAATAGAATATAGATAATTGTCATATCTTCCTAATTATTTTTATGTTGATTTATGGATTTATAAGAATCATATGAAATTTCTAAAATCTTTTTCCGGGTAATTAAAATCTATTTTATAAAAACGGGAACCAACCGACGTCAACCTTTGTTACGTTTTTGGAACCCGAAACTCTTCCGAGAACTCCTTCCTAACCTAATTGTAATATTCCGAGCATTTTCCATGTTTCGACTTTTTCGATCCGGCGTACGGTTTGTCCTGTGCGGGTCCCGGCGCAACATTTTCGATACAATATTCGTTTCGGTAAATCAATAAAACCCGTATTTTCGATAAACGGGAGCTTTTTATTAAACTATCCCAATTATCACTTCGTAGTGCGTGTAACTGGGCGTTGAGACCAAGACCGCAGTACCAATTGTACTGATTTGGATAATTATCCCGAAAACCGATACCGTTTGGATCAGTTTTTATAAATAAACGTACCATTTTATATCTGGAATGATCCAACAGGATACTAATTTTCCGTAATTATAAATAGCCTTTTACCGTATTTTATTTCGTATAAAAATCATTTGCAGACAGATAAATATATAATTTTACAGAGAAAAATCCTATATACATAAACTATTCTAAGAATCAAACAGCAAAACGAAGGCGTTACCAATCTCTGTTTTCAAAGCTTGAGTAACCAAAACGAAGGATTTGAAGTGTTGTATCAGATTCTGAGCTTTGTTTCACTGCAGAATCAAAGGTTTATTTTCTGAAAATTTATTTATTTTCGAATTTATTTTATTAAAAATATGAATTTTTGTTCGGATGATTGTTTGTATGATTTTATGATTGCATGTTATAGAGCTTGTTTTCCTGTTGATTTTCATATGTCATACGTCTGATTTGGAGTTCAATAACATGTTCAAATTTGAGTTTAATTTTCGTATTTTAAAATTAGGGTTTATAACCCGTATGAATGTTCTTAATTGAAATTTGGGGGTTTCTTATTCTGTGATAGATTGATGTTGTGTTATAGTGGGTTGTGTTCTCTGTGAAATTTGCAATCTAGTCGTATAAGTCTCATAAACCAACGAGGTCTGTAGAGAAGGGAGTTGTGTTTTGAAGTTTTCCGATGTTCGCCGGAAACTGGAAAATTTCACGGCCAAATTCCGACCAACTCAGGGATTGTTAGGTTGTTTTGATTGCATGGTTGTGTTCCTGATGTTGTGTAGATGTGATCTGGAGGTGTTGGTGGGGTGAGGACGCCGGGAACGTGTTCTCCGGCCACCCCTGTATTTTCCGGCGACGGGCCTGGAAAATTACAGTTTATTACCTATAGTTTTGAAAACGATGCAGTTTGGTCCTTGAAGTTTCCAGACTTTGCAAAAATAGGATTCCTGTTTTAAAAATGTTTAAAAATCATATTTCCTATTTATTTTTATTATAAAAAATCTGTTTTTAATTTCTGAAAATTCTAAAAATTATTATTTTAATTCCGAAAATTATTTAGTTAATTAATTTCAGTTAATTTTTAATTAATTATTAGTCAATTAATTCAAATATTAATTGATTAATTGATTTAATTAATTATTAAATGATTTTTAATTAATTATTTAATTAGATTTTATTATTTAAAAATGATTTAAAAATTTCGAAAAATAGTTTAGAGCTTTAAAATATTATTCTAAATTATTTTCAAGACTCGATAATTATTCTAAAATTGTTTCGGAGCCAGAATTGGCCAACCGAACCCTGATTATTATTCCGAAATTGATCCAACGACCCGTTTTAATTCCGAAAAATATTTTAAAAATCATTTTAAATACCAGAAAGCCTATTTATGACCCGAGACTTCTTTATAAATGATATGTCATTGATTACGTGATGTATTATGTGTTATACGTGACTTATTTTTTGACTATCGGTCTATACATTCGATGTTTATTGATTATTGCATAGATTTTAATCCGTTAATCAGATTTGGGTAAAACGAAGGGTAGCTAGAAGTATGTGTTGAATAGAACTCTATGAGTTGATGATTGATAGATGTTTATGATATGTGAGCAGAAGAGGCAAGACGTAGGAAAGGGAAACAGATAGTTGAGGAGTAAGACGATTGAGATTGGAAGCGAGTGCAGTGTAGTAAGCTAATACCAGGCAAGTGTTCTGAACTTTCTCGAGATATTGTAGTACTTGATAGTCATGTTGATATTGCAAGTGCTTTGAAGCACTGAAACCCAAACCCTGATTTCAGTTATTGTTCTTGAGCCATGAACCTTATTCTTTCTAGACCATTGATTGTTGTATACCCAAACACGAACCTCAAGTATACGATACTACTCCACAAATACATGCAAACAAAATCCCAAACACTGAACTGAATTACTTGTACATTCAACCATTGTCTCCTACGCTTTGAAAGCCCAAATCTTTGAAACCCTGAAATGTTGATTCCTTTGTTATCCAATTCTTTCATTACCCAACATCCAAGCTTTTAAATTACTTTATTGATCCTTACAAAGATTGAAACCCTTTCATTGTTAAACACTCATTGTTGTTAATGATTCTGGTTATTGTTTATTATTGCATATTCTGTTATTATGTTAGAATTGGATTGTTTTTATAAAATTATGGACCAGATTCGTGGTCAGACCATTTAATGGTCAAGTTAGGCCAATGTGTGCCTTGGATCCTGTAGTTAGAGCAATATTGTGTGCCTTGCACGGGGTTAGTACGTGACTGATCAGCAGCCTAACCTTGGTTTTTAAATTAAAAGTATAATATCCAATTCTGAATCATAATCCATTGTTCACTTGATATCATAATCATGTTCACCCGATGATCATTATTCTCAGTTTTGTCATTGTGACTTGCTGAGCTAGTTAGCTTATTTGTGCGATGTTGTTTATATTCTTTCCAGTTAAAAATAAACCAGTTGGTAGCGAGGATCCCCAGTCTAGCGCGAGAGCTAGGGGTTCAGGTTGAGAAAGCTGAGCTAGTAGGCTTCTTTTGGGATAATTTAAGTTTGTAAAAGTTTGTAATCATGTTTAATACTCAGTTTGAGTTTGAAATAGTTGGGATTTGAACGGTTTGTAATATATTAGTGTGTTTGGCTTGTGTGCATACTTTAACCTGTTGCGATCCGTGGTAGTTGGTAAGTAGGGTCATTGCATATTATTGTTATCTTTAATATTGTTATAAGTAGGTTATAAATAAGGTGTGTGTGTGGACCCCAAACTTCTGACCCGGGTTTGGAGGGCGCCACACACTATACCTTCATTTACATGTTCCCTTATGAAATGGTACCTTATGTTGATTTGTTTAGTCATTGAATACTGTACTGGATTTCCTGTCATTGTAAAAGCACTTTGATTATCACAATATATAGGAATTTGAGAATATTATAACCCATTATCCAATAACTGATTCTTCATCCAAAGTATTTGAGCACAACATCTTCCTGCAGCAATGTACTCATCTTCAGCAGTTGATGTGAAAATTGACTTTTTTTTCTTGCTAAAGAAGAAACCAATCTGCCACTAAGAAATTGGAAGCTTCCTGAGGTGTTTTTTCTGTCTATTTTGCATCCTGCAAAATCAGCATATGAATATCTAATTAGCTTAAAGTCTGAATCTCTAGGATACCACAATACAAGATACATGGCCTCTTTGAGATATCTAAAAATTCTTTTTATAGCTAACAGATGTGGTTCCCTTGGATTAGCTAGGAACCTTACACACAGACATGTAGCATACATGATATCAGGTCTACTAGAAGTCAAATATAAGAGTGAGCCAATCATACCTATGTAGTTAGTTATATATACTGATGAACCAATATATATATATATCTAACTTGGTTGCATTGGCCATGGGAGTTGTTGTAGAAGAACTATCTTGCATTCCAAATCTTTTGAGCAAAATTATGGTATATTTAGCTTGATTTATGAGGATCCCTTCATCTGTCTGCTTTACTTGTAAACCCAGAAAATAACTCAATTCCCCCATCATATGTCACACCTCCAACTTAACAAACAAAATAAATATAACTATTACAATATTTAAAATAAAGTAATCATAACGGAATCCAAGATCTTACAGTTTAGGGTTTGGAACAGCCCAACACTATCATCTATTACAACTGATTTTAATATCGAGTCCTCACACAAAACTATCTATTATTCAACCTGAGCTCGGACATACGCATTGGCGTCACAGGTCTTACGTGCTGTCTGCTTGAATCTAACCATAACTGCTAGCTGTAATATCAGGGTAAAGCAAGGAGTGAGCCAAATGCTCAACAAGTGCTAAACAATACGGTACAAAGCATAAATCGAGATATATATAAAAGAATGACAATGCGAAGACATAACCAATACTAATAAGAGATAAAACTTTGGGTGATTGCATCATTTGCTTGATTCAAAACATTTTCAAAATCATATCTTAATCAAAATCATTTTATGACGCTACGGATTACAGACGGTGATCAGCCGCGAAGTAATCCCGAACCTCGCTGGGTTCTAAAACATTAATGGGATCCCTAGGCAACTTTTAAGCCTACAATATAAATATGGAAAGGACTCGCGTCTCAGTCCAGATCCACTATTCAAATAAAACATTTATCCCCCTTTGGGACTGAAGATTCACATTTTAATCATTTCAAAAACTGATACCGATTGATAATAAAATCTCTTAAACAGTAAACATTTTTATCAAGGGATTATAGATCAAATTTGAACACTGGAAATATGTCACAAAATGCCAGGGCCATGATCCACTAGACTTTACTTTATTACGGTAATTGAAAAGTTTCCATATACAAGAACTTTGACAAGGTGTTCTAGCAAGGATATTGGATAATATGAAAGAGTAATGTCGAACTAGGCTTAAAGCAAGGATTGTGGACAAGGTATAGGTATTATAACATCAAGAAGATAAGCATCAGGGGTTACAAGCATACTAGTGGTGTTAAGGTATAAAGAAAGTGATCATTAGCTTAAGGTATATCAGGATGTCAAACTTTAGGGTAAGGACAGGGTTATCAAACGATCACGAACAACTCCAAAGAATATCTGGTTTTTAAGTATCAAGGTAAGGTTTCTATTGGGGTTCAAGCATTAGGGTGAGATGTCAAGATTTTAGGAATCAATAGTATGTTGATCAAGAGGATCAAACAAGTATTATAACAAATCTTTATTTTTATCATGGCATTCCAATTACTTTGATGTACTAGCATGATATGACCTTCGATCTACTTGCAATATGAAATTGAGGGTTCATGGCATTTCTATATAATACGAAGATAGATTTAAGAATCACTTGGTTCTAGTATATCAAGATTACTCAGGATACTCGCATCAATATATGAACTAATTAACACACATTTGCAGTGTAAACGAAAAACAGGTTGAATCACTTGCCTTGAGAAAGGCTGGTCTGGTCTGGCTGGTAGGAGCAACTGGAAGCTTTACTCGACCTTTATGGCAAGTTTACCCTCGTCTCGAGATCCTACATAAATACTAATAATCCTCATTATAATATATTCTCACCAACTTAACCTATTTACAACACAAATGGCACTTAGGCCTATATGCACGCAATTTATATTCACCTTATAAATATAATTGTACACATAGCCACATATACTCACATATCATATTTTAATATCAAATAATATCACACACACCATAATGCAACACCAGGCTTGGATGATCTCGATCCACAACTTAAGTCACTTGGTCGCTAAACTAGACAAAGTCTCCAAATTTTGGCTTCCTAACTCGATGTGCCTTTACTCAACTATCCAAAACATATTGACCCTTACTTGGGCCTTTTACTCTACTGGCTTTATACTATCTTGCAACCATAGTGGTCAACCTAGGTCTCACTCCTAAGTGTTTTAAAACTATGTGATAAGTGAAAGTGCTCACTAAGGAAAATTTCAGAATGACATCTATGGTTTCTTGAGTGCATTAGACACTCTTAAACTACAATTTTATCTCCAAAACTTCTACAATAGGCTCTTCTGACCATAAGGCATCTCCCAAACTCGATGTGGCTCAAGGGCCTAGCTTGGGCCTCCATGGGCCTAAGCTTAAAGTCCATGGTTCCCCTGTTTTTCTGGGCAGAAAACGCCCTGACTTGAACTAACTTGTGAGACATGGTTCTAAATCAAATCCTATGAACCATGGCTGGAAAACCTCCTATGACACTCCCTCTAACTAAGGCCCAACATGGCCTAATGAGGGCCTACCCATGACATGGTCAAAACTTCCTATTTCTAAGTTGCAACAAAACTGCCCCCTGCTGGACAGATTTTGTGATTCCACCCGTGCACCTAACTAAACGACTTATAAACCTCCAAAAAACACCTAAAACCTTTTATATACTCCTAGTGCTAGCTTCTGGTGGATTGGGCCTCAAAGTGCACAACAAATGCTCATTCAAAACTTCCCAATAAACTAGTGCATCAAATCTGGAAAAATGCAAACACTAACTAATCCCTTTCCACCTTAACTCCCACTTTAATGACCAAGCATCCAACTCTTTCCAAAGAAAACCTAGTGTCTTAATGTCCTAAAATAGTGCCTCAACAGAAGGGGAGATCATCCATTCCCAAGAATCAACAACATGCAACTAAAAAATATAACATGCAACTCATGGAAAACACATAACAAGATTTCGGCTAGGCATAAAGTTTAAATGCTTGAAAATTCGACTTGTACCTATTACTCATCCTTAATAATCATGAAATATATCTTCTCTTAACTATTAATAAGAAATTTATCAGGGAAATAATCTATTTTAAGCACACATATTTTGAATTTATAGATTTTTAGACATAACAACATGATTTCAAAAAGAGTAGCATGAAAAACATGGTTATCATCATTTTAATATCTTAAAACTAGCATGCATGGCTAAACATAAATATATAATGAAATTTCAGTAGCATGCAAAGGATTTTAATGCATGATATCTCCATAAAACACTTAGTTAGCACATATATAAAATATATCTCATAGAGAGCTCTTGAATTCACAAGAATCAAGAGTTTCTCTTTGGAGATCACATAAGAACTACACATGCATCCATGGAACTTCAAATTCCAAGTCACAAAACTCTTGGAAAGTATATAAGATGAATGTAGGCAGAAGATTTACACTTGGGAAGATGAAGAATGAAATGAAAAATGGAAGGGGGTAGGGGAATGGGGCTTCCGCCGAGAGCAATGGTGGGAGGGGGAGGAGAGAAAAATGTGGGGTGTTGGAGTGTAGAGTGAGTGGAATGACTTCTCCCACTTTGATTTTAGTTTTATGCTTTTTGGTTGACAAAATAATGAGTGGAAGTGAGAATGTACAAAAATGTCCTCTAGCTAAAGTTAGGCCATTTTGCATGCAAGGTTAGTGTGGTAATTTGGTAATCAACAAATGAGTTAGTGGGGTTGGAAAGGTCTTATTTTCCCTTTGAGAGAATAGAAGGGTGATTTGCATGCAAGGTCTTCTAGGTAATTTATTAATTATAACAAATAAAATTTGTAAAGATTTATTTTTATAAAATAAAATACAAGTTCAAAAATTATAAAATTTATACCATAAAATAACTTGGATTTTTAGAAATTTTATAAAATCACTTTTGAAATTTGTGAACAAAATAACTTTTAAAAGAAAATTTCTCCAAGGTTTATAATAGTACTTATAAATCAAAAATAAGGGAAATAAATAAACTTTTGCTTTGAAAAATCATATACTACATAAAGCAAATTTAAAATGCAGAAATTTTCATTCACACAAGGTACAACCATTAAGTATATTTACTTTCGGCTTTAATATTGTACAAAATCCACAGATAATATTATATAAAATGCCGGTCGTAACATCCTCTCCCCCTTAAGGGATTCTGTCCCCGGAATCTAAGAGAACATATGAGGATACCGGGAACGCATATCAGACTCTAACTCCCAAGTTGATTCTTCGACCTTGGGGTTCCTCCAAAGTACATTCACTAACTTTACCGACTTATTCCTAAGACTCTTTACTTGCCAGTCGAGTAATTTGACAGGTTGCTCCACATATGACAGGTCTGCCTGAATTTCTACTGGTTCATATTCTATCATATGGTTGGCGTCAGGATTGTACTTTTTAAGCAACGACACATGGAACACATTATGCACATTGTGGCGCCCTCCAAACCCGGGTCAGAAGTTTGGGGTCCACACACACACCTTAATTATAACCTGCTTATAACAATAATAAAGATAATAATAATATATGCAGTGACCCTACTTATCAACCACCACGGACCGCGACAGGTTAAAGTATGCACACAAGCCAACACACTAATATATTACAAACCGTTCAAATCCCAACTATTTCAAACTCACACTGAGTATCAAACATTATTACACACTTTTACAAACTTAATTATCCCAAAAGAAGTCTACTAGCTCAGCTTCCTCAACCTGAACCCCTAGCTCTCGCGCTGGACTGGGGATCCTCGCTACCAACTGGTTCCTTTTTAACTGGAAAGAATATAAACAACATCGCACAAATGAGCTAACTAGCTCAGCAAGTCACAATGACAAAACTGAGAATAATGATCATCAGGTGACTATGATTATGATATCAAGTGAACATTGGATTATGATTTAGAATTGGATAATATACCTTTAATTTAAAAACCAAGGTTAGGCTGCTGATCAGTCACGCACTAACCCCGAGCAAGGCACACAGCATTGCTCTAACTACTGGATCCAAGGCACACATTGGCCTAACTTGACCATTATATGGTCTGACCACGAATCTGGTCCACAATTTTATAAAAACAATCCAATTCTAACATAATAACAGAATATGCAATAATAAACAATAACCAGAATCATTAACAACAATGAGTGTTCAACAATGAAAGGGTTTCAATCTTTATAAGGATCAATAAAGTAGTTTAAAAGCTTGAATGCTGGGTAATGAAAGAATTGGATAACAAAAGAATCAATACTTCAGGGTTTCAAAGATTTGGGCTCCCAAAGCATAGGATACAATGGTTGAATGTACAAGTAATTCAGTTCAGTGTTTGAGATTTTGTTTGCATGTATTTATGGAATAGTATCGTATACTTGAGGTTCGAGTTTGGGTTTACCATAATCAATGGTTTAAAAAGAATATGGTTCATGGCTCAAGAATAATAACTGAAATCAGGGTTTAGGTTTCCGTGCTTCAAAGCACTTGCAATGTCAACGAGACTATCAAGAATTACAATATCTCGAGAAAGTTCAGAACACTTGCCTGGTATTAGCTCACTACTCTGTACTCGCTTCCAATCACAATCGTCCTATTCCTCAACTATCTGTTTCCCTTTCCTACGCCTTGCCTCTTCTGCTCACATATCATAAGCATCTATCAATCATCAACTCACAAGATTCTATTCAACGCACACTTCTATCTACCCTTCGTTTTACCCAAATCCGATTAACAGATTGAAATCTACGGAATAACGAAGTAAACACCGCATATATAGACCGATAGTTAAACAACATGTCACGTATAACACATAATACATCACGTAATCAATAACATATCATTTATAAAGAAGTCTTAGGTCATAAATGTGCTTTCGGGTATTTAAAATAATTTTTAAAACATTTTTCGGAATTAAAACGGGTCGTTGGATCAATTTCAGGTTAATAAACAGGGTTCGGTTGGCCAATTCTGGCTCCGAAACAATTTTAGAATAATTATCGAGCCTTGAAAATAATTTAGAATAATATTTTAAAGCTCGAAACTATTTTTCAGAATTTTTAAATCATTTTTAATAATTAAATCTAATTAAATAATTAATTAAAAATCAATTAATAATTAATTAAATCAATTAATCAATTAATTTTCGAATTAATTGACTAATTAATCAATTAAAAATTAACTGAAATTAATTAAATAATTAATTCAGATTTATTTGTGAATTAAAAATAATTTTCGGAATTAAAATAATAATTTTTTAGAATTTTCAGAAATTAAAAACGAATTTTTATAATAAAAATAAATGGGAAATATGATTTTTAAACATTTTTAAAACAGGAATCCTATTTTTGCAAAGTCTGGAAACTACAGGGACCAAACTGCATCGTCCCCAAAACTTCAGGGACCAAACTGCAATTTTTACAGTCCAGTCGCCGGAAAACACAGGGGTGGCCGGAGAACACGATTCCGGCCTCCTCACCTTGCCACAAGCTCCAGATCACATCTACACAACACCAGGAACACAACCATGCAATCAAAACAACCTAACAATCCCTGAGTTGGCCGGAATTTGGCCGTGAAATTTTCCAGTTTCCGGCGAACATCGGAAAACTTCAAAACACAACTCCCTTCTCTACAGACCTCGTTGGTTCATGAAACTTATACGACTGGATTGCTAATTTCACAGAGAACACAACCCACTATATCACAGCATCAATCTATCACAGAATAAGAAACCCCCAAATTTCAATTAAGAACATTCATACGGGTTATAAACCCTAATTTTAAAATTCGAAAATCAAACTCAAATTTGAACATGTTGTTGAACTCCAAATCAGACGTATGACATATGAAAATCATCAGGAAAACAAGCTCTACAACATGCAATCATCAAATCATACAAACAATCATCCGAACAAAAATTCATATTTTTAATAAAATAAATTCGAAAATAATTAAATTTTTAGAAATTCAACCTTTGATTCTGCAGTGAAACCAAGCTTAGAATCTGATAGTACTCCTTGAGACCTTCAAATCGGTTACTCCAACTTTTCAAACGGATTTCACTAACGCCTTCAATTTGTGGTTTGATTCTCAGAAAGGGTTATGAATATATGATTTTTCTCTGTAAAATTATATATTTATCTGTCTGCAAATGATTTTGATACGAAATAAAATACGGTAAAAGGCTATTTATAATTACGGAAAATTAGTATCCCGTTGGATCATTCCGGATATAAAATGGTACGGTTATTTATAAAAACTGATCCAAACGGTATCGATTTTCGGGATAATTATCCAAATCAGTACAACTTGTACTGCGGTCTTGGTCTCAGCACCCAGTTACACGTACTACGAAGTGATAATTGGGATAGTTTAATAAAAAGCTCCCGTTTATCGAAAATACGGGTTTTATTAATTTACCGAAATGAATATTGTATCGAAAATGTTGTGCCGGGACCCGCGCAGGACAAACCGTACGCCGGATCGAAAAAGTCGAAACATGGAAAATGCTCGGAATATTACAATTAGGTTAGGAAGGAGTTCTCGGAAGAGTTTCGGGTTCCAAAAACGTAACAACGGTTAACGTCGGTTGGTTCCCGTTTTTATAAAATAGATTTTAATTACCCGGAAAAAGATTTTAAAAATTTCATATGATTCTTATAAATCTATAAATCAACATAAAAATAATTAGGAAGATATAACAATTATCTATATTTTATTTTGGACATATAAAAATTAAAATACTCAATTAATATTATTTTTGAATATTCAAGTACATATATCACTTAACAATTAACTCACAGAATAGATACTGAATACACATATTAATTATTTAATAGTAAAAATAATTACACGTTATATCCCGGATATTACATCCTTCCCCCCTTAAAAGGATTCTGTCCTCAGAATCTCCTAAGAAAACAAATGAGGGTACTTTTCTCTCATATCACTTTCTAACTCCCAGGTTGACTCTTCAACCTTTGGGTTTCTCCACAATACTCTTACTAACTTTATCACTTTATCCCTCAATACTTTCTCTCTTTCCTCTAAAATCTCTATTGGATTCTCTACATATGATAAATCTGCCTGAAGCTCTATTGGCTCATATTCTATTACATGCCTGGAGTCGGGATTATATTTCTTGAGCATCGATACATGAAAAACATTGTGAATGTGCTCCATGTGCGGAGGTAACGCCAATTCGTAAGCGACTTTGCCAACGCTCTTTAGGATCTCAAAAGGTCCGACATATCTTGGGCTTAGCTTCTCTTTCTTCCCAAACCTCGTTAGTCCTTTCCACGGTGATACTTTCAATAATACCAAGCTCCCTTCTTCAAATTCCATGTCTTTCCTTGACTAGTCTGCATACCTCCTCTGACGATTTTGTGCGGCTATTAATCTTTTCTGGATAAGTTCAACAACTTCCTTTGTCTGCTGTACCAATTCAGGTCCGAGTATTTTGCGTTCTCCTACTTCGTCCCAATATAATGGAGATCTACATTTGCGTCCATAAAGGGCTTCATAAGGTGGCATCCCAATGCTGGCGTGATAACTGTTGTTATAAGCAAATTCTACTAGGGGTAAATGCTCGTCCCAACTTCCTTTGAAATCAATAGCACAAACACGTAGCATGTCCTCGATTGTCTGGATTGTTCTTTCACTTTGGTCGTCCGTCTGCGGGTGATAGGCCGTACTCATATTCAATTTTGTTCCCAAACATTCTTGAAAACTCTTCCAAAATCTTGAATTAAACCTTGGATCTCGATCAGATACGATAGACACTGGAACTCCATGACAAACTACAATTTCTTTTAGGTACATATGGACTAACTTGTCGAGTGAAAATCTTTCATTTATAGGTAGAAAATGAGCTGACTAGGTAAGTCTATCCACTATAAGCCAAATGGCATCATGATTAGCCCTTGTCCTTGGTAATCCAACTATGAAATCCATGGTAATATGTTCCCACTTCCATTCTGGAATCTCCAATGGCTGTAGCAATCCGCTTGGTCTCTGATGCTCTGCTTTAACTCTCTGACAGGTATAACATTTGCTAATCCATTCCGCAATTTCCCTCTTCATATTTGGCCACCAATAATTCCTCTTTAAATCTTTATACATTTTGGTACTCCCTGGATGGATGGAATATCTTGAACTATGTGCCTCTTGTAAAATTTCATTCTTTAACTCCGTCACTGGTGGAATCCAAACTCTTGAAGAAAACCTAAGAATACCTTGATCATCTTGTTGCGTGCATAATTCCTCACCTACCAAACTATTTATATCTTGATCCATTACCTCTTTCTGGCATTTCTTTATTTTCTCCAATAACTCCGGTTGGAAAATCATACTGTATACTTTTGCTTCCTCAGGCTTGCAAATTCTAACCTCCAATTCTAATTTCTGAAATTCTTTATATATTTCTTCAGGTACAGATAACACATTTAACCTTTCCTTCCGACTTAACGCATCTGCTACAACGTTCGCCTTACCGGGATGATAATTAATCGAGCAATCATAATCCTTGATCAATTCTAACCATCTCCTTTGCCTCATATTAAGTTCCTTCTGGGTAAATATATATTTCAAACTTTTGTGATCCGTGAAAATCTCACACTTTTCTCCATACAAATAATGTCTCCAAATCTTCAAAGCAAAAACTATAGCTGCTAGCTCCAAGTCATGAGTAGGGTATTTCTGTTCGTGTGGTTTCAATTGTCTTGATGCATAAGCAATCACCTTGTCGTGCTGCATAAGAACACATCCTAGTCCCTTATGAGAAGCATCGCTATAAATTATGAAATTCCCTTGATCGTCTGGAAGTGACAAAACAGGTGCCGTGATTAATCTCTGCTTCAATTCTTGAAAACTTTCTTCGCACTTGTCGTTCCATATAAACTTTTCATTCTTTCGTGTAAGCTTTGTTAATGATGTGGCAATTCTTGAGAAATTCTGAACAAATCGACGATAATATCCCGCCAATCCTAGGAAACTTCTTACCTCAGTGGGTGTTCTCGGTCTCTCCCAATTCATAATTGCTTCGATCTTTGCCGGGTCCACTTTGATCCCTTCATTACTGACTATGTGTCCTAAGAACTGAACTTCCTGTAGCCAAAACTCACACTTCGACAGTTTAGCATATAACTTCTTCTTCCTTAAAATCTCCAAAGCCGTTCTCACATGTTCCGCATGATCCTCTTTTGTCTTGGAATAGATTAAAATATCGTCTATAAACACAATAACAAACTTATCCAAATACTCTTTGAAAATTCTATTCATCAGGTCCATAAACGCTGCTGGGGCGTTGGTCAATCCAAAAGACATCACTAGAAATTCGTAATGCCCATACCTTGTTCTGAAAGCTGTCTTTGGTATATCTTGTGGCTTGATCTTTAGTTGATGATATCCCGATCTTAAATCAATTTTGGAGAAATACTTGGCTCCCTTCAATTGGTCAAACAAATCATCGATTCTGGGTAACGGATACTTGTTTTTGATTGTCAGCTTATTGAGCTCCCTATAGTCAATGCACAGTCTCATGCTTCCATCTTTCTTCTTGACAAATAATACCGGGGCTCCCCACGGGGATACGCTAGGTCTAATTACTCCTTTCTCTAACAATTCTTGCAATTGCCTTGCTAGCTCCTTCATCTCAACAGGCGCCATTCTGTACGGGGCTTTGGACACCGGTTCTGTTCCAGGTTCTAAGTCGATCGCAAATTCAATTTCTCTATCTGGAGGAAGTCCTGGTAATTCGTCGAGAAATACGTCTGGAAATTCATTCACTACTGGAATATCTTCAAGTTTTGCTGGCTCCTGACTCCTGTCGATTACATATGCTACGAAATGCTCACATCCTTGCCGTAATAATTTCTTGGCTTGAATCATTGTTAAGAATTTCTTTACTTGTTTCTGACCTTTGAACGTTACTATTCTTTCATCTGGCATTCTCACCATTACTTTCTTATTCCGACAATCTATCTGAGCATCATGCTTAGATAACCAATCCATCCCTAATATTACATCAAATTCTCCTAACTTAAATGGTATCAAATCTACACAAAACTTACTACCAGAAATCTCAACCTCACAATTTCCAGAAACTTGGTTCACAGTTACACGTTCTTGATTTGCTAATTCCACAGTCATTATTTCATTTAAGCATTCAACTGGACAATTTAATTTACTAACAAAGTCTTGTGAAACAAACGATCGAGTTGCTCCCGAATCTATTAACACTTTGGCACATAAAGAATTCACATTAAGCGTACCTGCCACGACATCCGTATCCTGGATCGCATCCTTCACCGACATGTCAAAAACTCTAGCCCTTGGAGTCTCATTCACTGTTGGGGTAGATCCCATAATCCTCAATGCATTACTGACTGGGGCTGGTGTCTTGCAATCCCTGGCCATATGTCCTGGCTTCCCACATTTAAAGCATGTAAATCCAATGGCTGGAACCTTCACTGCTGGATTCCGGATAGGCTGATCCTTATTTGCTGGCTGATTTCGGCACTCCCTTGAATAGTGCCCTTTCTGGTTGCATTTAAAACATACCACATTCAACTTGTTACAAACTCCTCCATGCTTCTTTCCACAAACTTGACAATCTGGAAAAGTTAATCTCAACTGATTCGGCTGATTTACATTAGCTGGACGATTGCCCTGTCCTCCGTCCCCTGCATTTTGTCTTCTGAAATTAAAATTTCTCCCTGGCTGGAACTTGCCCTTCTTGAAGTTTGGAAACTTCCCTGTTTGTGACTGACCCTCACTTCCCTCAACTTTCCTTTACTTGCTTTCCTTATCTTTCTGGAACATCTCACTCTCTGTCTCTGCGATCATAGCCTTCTGTACTACTCCTGCATAAGTCTCCAATTCAAAAATAGCTACCTTCCCTCTGATCCATGGCTTCAAGCCTTGCTGGAATCTCTTAGCTTTCTTTCTATCAGTATCAACATACGACGGCACATACCTTGACAATTCCTCAAACTTCCCCTCATAATCTGTTACCGACATATTCCCTTGCTTTAATTCTAAAAACTTCAGCTCCATTTGATCCTGAACAAACTGAGGAAAATACTTTTCTAGAAACAATTCCTTAAACCTTTCCCAAGTAATAACATCCGTACCTTCCAATGTCTTCACCATCTCCCACCAATAGGTGGCTTCATTCTTCAGATAATAACTTGCAAACTCAACCTTCTGTTCCTCCTTCACTTTCACTAAGGCAAATGCCTTCTCTATTTCCTTTAACCAAACATTTGCTTCAATTGGCTCTAAGGAACCCTTGAATTCTGGTGGGTTTATTGCCTGAAAAGTTTTGAAGGTTACCTGGGGATTGGTCTGTCTTTGTTATTGTTGTGCTAGGTGAACTGTTTGTTGGGCCAAGATTTGAAGAATCTGGGCTACTGCTGGGTCCATAGGTCCTGGGTTCACATTCGGGTTTGTATCATCTTGATTGTTGTTGTTGTTGGTTTCTTCATTTCTGGTGTTGGTGCGGGTATTTCTTTTAGGAGGCATTTTTTGTAAAGAATCAATCAATTTATTTAGCTTTTAAATCAAATATTTGCATAAAAGAAAAGTTTTGGAAAACAGGAATATCTCTTTTTTGAAAACAGTTGTAACTAAGTAAATTGCATGCTTCTTTACAGAATATAAACAGTTATGGAAAATAGGGTACATGGCATCACAGGGTATAACTGGTGCAATAAATAAGGTAAAGTAAAACAGGTGCAATAAAATAAATGACAGTGCTGGAAAGGAAAAAGGTACTGATATATATATAGATCAAAAGTTTTAGGGTAGTACAAGCGTAAAGACGCTTCGAAAGTAAAAGCAAAAAGGGTACAACAACCTACTCACTAGTCAGCATAGCTAGTCTATAAATACAACTCAAAAGTCTACTGATACACACTACACACTACTGTACATACTACATAACCATAACAACACTTCTCAGCATCTTCATCTCTGAATCTCTGGCTCATGGCAAATCTGGACCTCCTATCTCCTCAAGCTCCTCTAGAACCCACTTAGCCCACTCGACTAGGAAATCAGGGGTGATGTCCTCATGTGTAGCCTCAGCAATCCTCACAGCAGCTGCTCTACGAAACGCCTGGAGCCTCTCTCTAAGTCGCCTCTCACCACTCCCCATCTCTCTGGTACGCATGATATGCAATAACTCCTGGATCTGACCCTGTAGGAATCGCTGCTCCATAAGGCAAGCCTCAAACTGATGATATGGGACAGGATAGGAAGAGAACTGGAAAGGTACTCCCGTGACTGAATGACTAGTAAAGCCTGAATCCGCAGGTGGGGGTCCTCTGATAGGTGGCCTTACGCCTGGAGGTGAAATAGCCTGCAGTGGTACGGGCTGCAACACCGGTGGAGGTAGAATAGCCAATGCTAGTGGAACAACAGGACGTGGATCCGAAAACGGCACTCCAACTGAAGGCTCTGAATGATCAGCTGATACAGGAATAAAAGAGTCGGCCATCTCTGCTATCTGAAATCATATCGTAATATAAGAATCTCGTTCCATAACGCAAACTATACTAATACCTGATATACAGAAGCACTCACCCTCTCAACGTTCTCTCATCCTATGCCTTACTTCTAATCTTAACCCTCTACCCATTCCCGTTAACCTAGGCTTGTGTCAGTGACTTATAACCTGTAGCTCTGATACCAACCTGTGGCGCCCTCCAAACCCGGGTCAGAAGTATGGGGTCCACACACACACCTTAATTATAACCTGCTTATAACAATAATAAAGATAATAATAATATATACAGTGACCCTACTTATCAACCACCACGAACCACGACAGGTTAAAGTATGCACACAAGCCAACACACTAATATATTACAAACCGTTCAAATCCCAACTATTTCAAACTCACACTGAGTATCAAACATTATTACACACTTTTACAAACTTAATTATCCCAAAAGAAGTCTACTAGCTCAGCTTCCTCAACCTGAACCCCTAGCTCTCGCGCTGGACTGGGGATCCTCGCTACCAACTGGTTCCTTTTTAACTGGAAAGAATATAAACAACATCGCACAAATGAGCTAACTAGCTCAGCAAGTCACAATGACAAAACTGAGAATAATGATCATCAGGTGACTATGATTATGATATCAAGTGAACATTGGATTATGATTTAGAATTGGATAATATACCTTTAATTTAAAAACCAAGGTTAGGCTGCTGATCAGTCACGCACTAACCCCGAGCAAGGCACACAGCATTGCTCTAACTACTGGATCCAAGGCACACATTGGCCTAACTTGACCATTATATGGTCTGACCACGAATCTGGTCCACAATTTTATAAAAACAATCCAATTCTAACATAATAACAGAATATGCAATAATAAACAATAAACAGAATCATTAACAACAATGAGTGTTTAACAATGAAAGGGTTTCAATCTTTGTAAGGATCAATAAAGTAGTTTAAAAGCTTGAATGCTGGGTAATGAAAGAATTGGATAACAAAAGAATCAATACTTCAGGGTTTCAAAGATTTGGGCTCCCAAAGCATAGGATACAATGGTTGAATGTACAAGTAATTCAGTTCAGTGTTTGAGATTTTGTTTGCATGTATTTATGGAATAGTATCGTATACTTGAGGTTCGAGTTTGGGTTTACCATAATCAATGGTTTAAAAAGAATATGGTTCATGGCTTAAGAATAATAACTGAAATCAGGGTTTAGGTTTCCATGCTTCAAAGCACTTGCAATGTCAACGAGACTATCAAGAATTACAATATCTCGAGAAAGTTCAGAACACTTGCCTGGTATTAGCTCACTACTCTGTACTCGCTTCCAATCACAATCGTCCTATTCCTCAACTATCTGTTTCCCTTTCCTACGCCTTGCCTCTTCTGCTCACATATCATAAGCATCTATCAATCATCAACTCACAAGATTCTATTCAACGCACACTTCTATCTACCCTTCGTTTTACCCAAATCCGATTAACGGATTGAAATCTACGCAATAACGAAGTAAACACCGCATATATAGACCGATAGTTAAACAACATGTCACGTATGACACATAATACATCACGTAATCAATAACATATCATTTATAAAGAAGTCTTAGGTCATAAATGTGCTTTCGGGTATTTAAAATAATTTTTAAAACATTTTTCGGAATTAAAACGGGTCGTTGGATCAATTTCAGGTTAATAAACAGGGTTCGGTTGGCCAATTCTGGCTCCGAAACAATTTTAGAATAATTATCGAGCCTTGAAAATAATTTAGAATAATATTTTAAAGCTCGAAACTATTTTTCAGAATTTTTAAATCATTTTTAATAATTAAATCTAATTAAATAATTAATTAAAAATCAATTAATAATTAATTAAATCAATTAATCAATTAATTTTCGAATTAATTGACTAATTAATCAATTAAAAATTAACTGAAATTAATTAAATAATTAATTCAGATTTATTTGTGAATTAAAAATAATTTTCGGAAATTAAAATAATAATTTTTTAGAATTTTCAGAAATTAAAAACGAATTTTTATAATAAAAATAAATGGGAAATATGATTTTTAAACATTTTTAAAACAGGAATCCTATTTTTGCAAAGTCTGGAAACTACAGGGACCAAACTGCATCGTCCCCAAAACTTCAGGGACCAAACTGCAATTTTTACAGTCCAGTCGCCGGAAAACACAGGGGTGGCCGGAGAACACGATTCTGGCCTCCTCACCTTGCCACAAGCTCCAGATCACATTTACACAACACCAGGAACACAACCATGCAATCAAAACAACCTAACAATCCCTGAGTTGGCCGAAATTTGGCCGTGAAATTTTCCAGTTTCCGGCGAACATCGGAAAACTTCAAAACACAACTCCCTTCTCTACAGACCTCGTTGGTTCATGAAACTTATACGACTGGGTTGCTAATTTCACAGAGAACACAACCCACTATATCACAACATCAATCTATCACAGAATAAGAAACCCCCAAATTTCAATTAAGAACATTCATACGGGTTATAAACCCTAATTTTAAAATTCGAAAATCAAACTCAAATTGGAACATGTTATTGAACTCCAAATCAGACGTATGACATATGAAAATCATCAGGAAAACAAGCTCTACAACATGCAATCATCAAATCATACAAACAATCATCCGAACAAAAATTCATATTTTTAATAAAATAAATTCGAAAATAATTAAATTTTTAGAAATTCAACCTTTGATTCTGCAGTGAAACCAAGCTTAGAATCTGATAGTACTCCTTGAGACCTTCAAATCGGTTACTCCAACTTTTCAAACGGATTTCACTAACGCCTTCAATTTGTGGTTTGATTCTCAGAAAGGGTTATGAATATATGATTTTTCTCTGTAAAATTATATATTTATCTGTCTGCAAATGATTTTGATACGAAATAAAATACGGTAAAAGGCTATTTATAATTACGGAAAATTAGTATCCCGTTGGATCATTCCGGATATAAAATGGTACGGTTATTTATAAAAACTGATCCAAACGGTATCGGTTTTCGGGATAATTATCCAAATCAGTACAACTTGTACTGCGGTCTTGGTCTCAGCACCCAGTTACACGTACTACGAAGTGATAATTGGGATAGTTTAATAAAAAGCTCCCGTTTATCGAAAATACGGGTTTTATTAATTTACCGAAACGAATATTGTATCGAAAATGTTGTGCCGGGACCCGCGCAGGACAAACCGTACGCCGGATCGAAAAAGTCGAAACATGGAAAATGCTCGGAATATTACAATTAGGTTAGGAAGGAGTTCTCGGAAGAGTTTCGGGTTCCAAAAACGTAACAACGGTTGACGTCGGTTGGTTCCCGTTTTTATAAAATAGATTTTAATTACCCGGAAAAAGATTTTAAAAATTTCATATGATTCTTATAAATCTATAAATCAACATAAAAATAATTAGGAAGATATAACAATTATCTATATTTTATTTTGGACATATAAAAATTAAAATACTCAATTAATATTATTTTTGAGTATTCAAGTACATATATCACTTAACAATTAACTCACAGAATAGATACTGAATACACATATTAATTATTTAATAGTAAAAATAATTACACGTTATATCCCGGATATTACACACATGCTGATACTGAGGTGGTAAGGCTAGCTCATAGGCTACCTTCCCCAATTGACTCAAAATCTCAAAAGGACCTATATATCTAGGTGCTAACTTCCCTTTCTTGCCAAATCTAGACAACCCTTTTCTTGGTGACACCTTCAACAAAATGGCTTTGCCTACTTGGAATCGAACATCCTTACGCGCTGGATCCGCATACTTCCTCTGTCTATCTTGAGCAGCAAGCAACCTTCTCTTAATTAACTTGACTCTCTCATGGAGTTGTTGTACCATTTCTGAGCCTAGAATCCTTCCTTCTCCTACTTCATCCCAACTTGTCGGTGATCTACACTTTCGTCTGTACAAGGCTTCGTATGGTGGCATGCCAATACTGGAATGATAGCTGTTGTTGTAAGAGAATTCTACTAATGGCAAGTGGTCGTCCCAACTTCCTGTAAAATCAATTGCACAACTGCGCAACATTTCTTCGATTGTTTGAATTGTCCTTTCGCTCTGACCATCGGTCTGCGGGTGGTACGCCGTACTCATGTTCAACTTCGTGCCAAGACTTTCTTGAAATTGCTTCCAGAATCTCGAGTTAAATCGGGGATCTCTGTCTGAAACTATCGATACGGGTACTCCATGCCTTAGTACGATTTCACGCACGTACAGATGAACCAATTTATCCATTGACGACTTCTCATTAATTGGAAGGAAATGCGCCGACTTCGTAAGGCGATCAACTATAACCCATATAGCGTCATGTCCGGATTTTGTTCGCGGTAGTCCCACTATAAAGTCCATAGCAATATTTTCCCATTTTCATTCTGGAATCTTTAGGGGCTTAATTAATCCGCTTGGTCGTTGATGTTCTGCCTTCACTTTCTGAAAAGTATAACACTTTATAACCCATTCTTCCACGTCTCGCTTCATATTTGGCCACCAAAAGTTCTGCTTTAAGTCCCAATACATCTTGGTGCTCCCCGGGTGGATTAAAAATCTTGAATTGTGGGCTTCTTGTAGGATCTCATTCTTCAATTCAGGTACATGAAGAATCCAAATTCTTGAGGAAAACCTTAGTATACCTTGCTCATCCCTTTGAGTGCCAATCTCTTCTCCAGTTAGCTGATTCTTTTCTTTCTCCATTACTTCTTCCTGACATTTCCTTATCCTTTCCACTAGTGTTGGCTGAAAAGTCATTACACGACAAACTTCTTCAACTATTCCACAATCACAAAGTTCTAATCCAAATCTCTTAATCTCTTCAGACAATTCTTTTGGTGTTGCTATCATACTCAATCTTTCCTTCCTACTCAAAGCGTCATCTACAACATTCGCCTTTCCAGGATGATTATTTATCGAGCAATCATAGTCCTTAATCAATTACAACCATCTCCTTTGCCTCATATTGAGCTCCTTCTGAGTGAAAATGTACTTTAAACTCTTGTGATCCGTGTAGATTTCACACTTTTCCCCGTAGAGGTAATGTCTCCAAATATTAAGTGCGAACACTATGGCGGCTAGTTCTAAATCATGCGTCGGGTACTTTAATTCATGTGGTTTTAACTGTCTTGACGCATACGCGATCACCTTATTGTGTTGCATTAGCACACAGCCTAATCCTTTATGTGAAGCGTCGCTGAAAATCATAAAGTTTCCTTGGTCATCTGGTAGTACTAACACCGGAGCTGTTACCAATCTCTGTTTCAACTCTTGAAAGCTATCCTCACATTCTTCACTCCATTCGAACTTCTGATTCTTCCTGGTTAACTTAGTCAATGGCGTGGCGATTTTCGAAAAATCCTTGACAAACCTTCTATAATACCCTGCCAATCCTAGAAAACTTCGCACTTTCGTAGGTGTCTTTGGCCTCTCCCAACTCATAATCACCTCAATTTTTTTGCCGGATCTACTTTAACTCCTTCATTTCCAATGACATGTCCCAAAAATTGAACTTCCTTTAGCCAAAACTCACATTTAGAAAACTTGGCATACAACTTCTCTTGCCGAAGTATCTCCAATGCTATCTAGAGGTGCTGCTTATGTTTTTCTTCCGACTTAGAATAAATAAGGATGTCATTAATGAATACTACTACGAACTTGTCCAAATACTTTTTAAATACCCGATTCATCAGATCCATAAATGCGGCTGGACATTAGTCAATCCAAACGGCATTACTAGGAATTCATAATGTCCATATCTGGTCCTGAATACTGTATTGGGAATATCTTCTTCCTTGATCTTTAATTGGTGGTATCCTGATCTCAAGTCAATCTTTGAAAAGCACTTTGCTCCCTTCAGCTGGTCAAATAGGTCATCTATTCTTGGTAGCGGGTAGCGGTTCTTGATCGTTACCTTATTCAACTCCCGATAATCAATACACAGCCGCATACTTCCATCTTTCTTCTTTACAAACAGAACAGGTGCTCCCCATGGCGACGTACTTGGCCGAATCACTCCTTTATCCAACAATTCTTGTAGTTGGCTCGCCAACTCTTTCATTTCTGCTGGTGCCATCCTATATGGGGCCTTTGAAACTGGTTCTATGCCCGGAGCAAGGTTGATCTCGAACTCGATTTGTCGATCTGGCGGTAAGCCCGGTAGTTCTTCTGGAAACACATCTAGGAACTCGTTAACTATGGGGATATCTTCTATGCTGGGGTTGCCCTTTTTTGAATCCACTACATAAGCTAGGAACGACTCACAACCTTTTCTAAGTAGCTTCTTAGCCTGAACGATTGTAAGAAACAGTTGCTCTTGCCTCTGTCCCTTAAATACTACCTTCTCTCCACTCTTCGTCTTTAAATACACTTTCTTGGTCTTACAATTAATCTGGCCGTTATTCTTCCCTAACCAATCAATTCCTAAAATTATATCGAACTCTCCCAATTTGAAGAGTATCAAGTCGGCTGAAAACTTATGCCCCGAAATATCAATCTCACACTTCGGAAAGAATTGATTCACAGGAATCTTCTCTTGGTTCGCAATTACCACATTTACTACCTCGCTCATAATCATTTTATCACATTGAAGTTTATCAACAAAAGTTTCTGATATGAAAGATCTTGTTGCTCCCGAATCAATCAATACTTTAGCTTTGACATTATTGAGTAAAAGTGTACCTGCTATCACCTCAGAATTCTGAACAGCGTCCTTCATTTTCAAATCGAATGTCCTTGCTGTTGCTTGCGGAGTTGTTGTAGGTGGTGGAGGTAATGCCAATACCTCGGCTGGCACGCTTGTACTGGTACTTGCCACATTCATTAGAGCTTTGACTGGTCCGGTTGTCTTGTACTCCCTAGCTATGTGTCCAGTCTTCCCACACTTGTAACATGTAACTCCTGGCTTCGGCATCTTACACTCGTGATAGGGATAAATAAATCCTGACTGTATAATTAAATATTGCTTTAATGGGCTGCTGGGTCCAATAAAAAGATATATGATATTCAGACCAGAAAGGTTAAGCCTGATGGACCAGATCAGGCCTGATGGAATAAAGAAGGCCCAAAAGCCCTGATTATTAATTAATTTTGTAATTAATTAATAAGGGAAAAATCAGCCATTGAGAAGAGTCCAGATGAGGATATAAATCCTTATAGATTAGCCTCAAGGGGACCTAAAAGGATAAGGGATCAGTTTCCTACTATCTAGGACTCCAAAGTCCATTCTAATTATGAGACTTGCCCATCAAGTCTCCTATACCAAGTCCAATTCAAGGACTCTCAACATCTATATAAGGGGCCTCACCCCACAGATCAGAACTACGTTTTTTGGCTTGATTCTCTAATTCATAGAGATACGCAGGCATCTCGTAAAGGCGGAGTTAAGCTACGAAACACGAGAGCAGCCATTAAAGGCCTTGAGCTCCCGAACCTTAGCAATAAATACAACAAATAATAACCTTAGTTCTTTATCCATAACATTTGGCGCCGTCTGTGGGGATCGAACAACCATGGCGAGAACACGGAGAACAATTAGAGCTCTGGAAGAAGGAACACCATCAGGGACAACCCAGGTGATTTCGTCGACCATGGAGATCCCTCCCCACTCTACTTATGCATCTACTCAAGGGACGACTCCCCCGAATATTCAAGGTACGAATCCTCAAGTTCAACAAGTACATGTACCTGTGACTTCTCGACCCGTCGGGTATGAATATTCAACTGTTGTTACTACTAACCCCCCTTATGGGATGCCCCTTTACCCCGAGGTTGGAGGAAGTGGACATGCTGGGCAAAGCGAAGCACGAGGGCAGTCGCCCCCTATATACGAGGTTTGGCTCCTATCCCCGAGGATCGGGAATTTTCTGGTCCTTACACCGAGAGAGACTCCGAATCTTCGGATGATGAAGTGGCCCCGAGAAGGAGGCGTCCTGGCAAAGAGCCAATGGCTGATGGAAGGCAACGCCCTCAAAGCACCCCAGGGGCAAATCCCCAAGAAGTGCAGGAAAGGATTAGGGCTCATGAGGCCGAGATCCAAAGTCTGAGGCGTGATTTGGAGGCACACCAGGCCACCAGACCCCAGATATCTCCTAGGGGGAGAAATCCTCCTCCTGTCATAGACCTGGATGGTCCGGTGCGGAGAAGGGTTGTCGTCCCAAGAACTGATCCAAGCAATCTCCTTCCTCTTGGAGATCCTGATGATCCAACTCCACCCTTCATTGAAGAAATAATGAATGCCCATATCTCAAGGAAGTTTAAGATGCCAACCATCAAAGCCTATGATGGCACGGGAGATCCTTCTAATCATGTCAGGACATTCTCTAATGCACTGATGTTGCAGCCCGTAAACGATGCTATCAAATGTCGAGCCTTTCCTCAAACCCTGTCAGGTATGGCTCAAAGATGGTATAGTCGTTTGCCCCCAAACTCTATTGGGTCGTTCAGAGAATTAAGCCAGGCTTTTATTAAGCAATTCATCAGTGGAAGAGTTTATGAGAAAAGTTCTGCATCTCTTATGAGCATTGTGCAGGGGGCAAATGAACCCTTGAGAGATTACCTGAATCGTTTTACAAAGGAGGCTTTAAAAGTCCCAGACCTTGATGATAAGGTAGCCATGATAGCACTGCAACAAGGAACTAGGGATGAGTTTTTCAAGATGTCCTTGGCCAAACGTCCCCCTGAAAACATGTTGCAGCTCCAAGAGAGGGCAGGGAAGTATATCAAGGTTGAAGAAAGCATGAGGAAGACCGTAGTAAGTAATGAGCCCACTGGAGGCAAGAAGCGAAAAACTGATCTGAAGTATATCGCTAAGGACAAATATCCTAGAACTGAACAAAACCCTGATTCAACCCCCAAAAAGGGAGGACCTGGGCAAAAGTTCACCGAATACGCTAAGCTGAATGCTCCTAGAAGCCAGATCTTGATGGAAATCGAGAAAGATCGAGATATTCATTGGCGTAAGCCCTTGAAGGCTGATCCCGCCAAGCTAGATAAGAGCAAGTATTGCAGATTCCACAAAGACGCTGGCCATGACACCGATGAGTGTAGGCAATTGAAAGACGAAATTGAGTTCCTCATTCGAAAAGGAAGATTGAACAAATACACTGGAGAAGGAGGGGATAGGAATAATAATGGAAGGAAGAACTTTGAGGATCGTAGGAGGGACCAAGATGATCAGGGACGAAACCCCCAGCATAGAGGACCAGTTATAAACACCATTTATGGAGGGCCGAGACCTCGAGGGCCTGTGATAAACACGATCTTCGGAGGTCCAGCTGCTGCTGGATTGTCCAAAAATTCCAGAAAGGTATATACTAGAGAGGTTATGCATATTGTTGGAGAAGCCCCGAAAAGGGCCAGGACAGAAGTAACATTGGCTTTTGATGATTCTGACCTAGAGGGAGTCAAGTTTCCTCATAACGACTTGCTGGTCATAAAACCGATAATAGGAAATAGCCCAGTCAAGAGGGTCTTTGTCGATAATGGTGCTTTTGTGGATATCTTGCTCCATGACGCCTTTTTAAGGATGGGGTATAACGATTCATAGTTAACACCAACCGACATGCCGATATATGGATTTGCTGGAGTAGAATGTCCTGTAGAAGGGATAATCAAGTTGCCAACCACCAAAGGTACGGAACCAAGGCAAGCAACACAGATATTGGACTTTGTGGTGGTAAAAGCTAGTTCAACCTATAATGCCATCATGGGAAGAACAGGAATACATGCCTTCAAGGCAGTCCCTTCTTCCTATCATTCAGTCATGAAGTTTCCCACCCGGAACGGGATTGGAGAAGAGAAAGGAGATCAAAAAATGGCTAGAAGTTGTTATGTGGCCTCTTTGAGGGCAGATGGAGCCGGGGGGCAGGTTCTTCCTATTGAAGATATGGATGTCCGAGAAAATGATGAGAAGAGAGGAAAGCCAGCAGAAGATTTGGTTACTATTCCTTTAGACCCTGAGAAGTCTGAGAGGATGACTTTCATTGGAGCCACATTAAAGGAGCCCCTTAGAGGGAAGTTGGTGAAATTTTTGCAAGAAAATAGCGATGTCTTTGCATGGTCAGCAGCTGATATGCCAGGCATAGACCCGGAGCTTATTACTCACAAGCTAAACGTGGATCCAAGCCGGAAGACAGTGAAACAAAAGAAAAGAAATTTTGCCCCAGAAAGACAAGAGGCTATAAAACAGGAAGTAGAAAAGCTTTTAGAGGCTGGTTTCATTGAGGAGATTCAATTTCCAAAGTGGTTAGCAAACCCTATAATGGTGAAGAAGGCTAATGGAAAGTGGAGGATGTGTATAGACTTTACTGATCTGAATGATGCATGCCCTAAAGACTGTTTTCCGCTGCCAAGAATTGATACTTTGATTGATGCCACTGCTGGACATGAGATACTGAGTTTCATGGATGGATTTTGCGGATACAACCAGATCAGAATGCATAAGGATGACATTCCAAAGGTATCATTCATCACTGACTTTGGTGTTTATTGTTATCTTGTTATAGCGTTTGGTCTCAAGAATGCAGGAGCCACCTATCAAAGGTTGGTAAACAAAATTTTTAAGGATCTTATTGGCAAGACTATGGAAGTCTATGTTGATGACATGTTAGTCAAGAGTTTAGTAAAGACTGATCACATAACCCATTTGAGGGAAGCTTTTGAGGTCCTGAGGTACCACAAGATGATGTTGAATCCTACGAAGTGTGCTTTCGGAGTAGGATCTGGAAAATTCTTGGGATTGATGGTCTCAAAAAGGGGAATTGAGGCTAACCCCGATAAAATAAAGGCGATCCTAGACATGGAACCACCAAAAATTGTCAAGGATGTTCAGAAGCTCACAGGAAGGGTTGCTGCGCTAGGACGATTCATCTCCAAGTCAGGAGACAAGTGCTTGTCATTCTTCAAGTCACTAAAGAACATCAAAGACTTTGTATGGAGTGAGGAAAATCAGAAGGCATTTGAAGAGCTAAAGAAGTATATGGGCCAGGCCCCGTTGTTGGCCAAGCCAGTTCTGAGTGAAGTTTTGTTCTTGTACTTGGCTGTTTCAGAGAGCGCCTTGAGCGCGGTGTTGGTTAAGGAGGAACTGAAAATCCAGAAACCCGTATACTATGTCAGCAAAATTTTGCATGGTGCTGAGTTGAATTATTCAACTATTGAGAAATTCGCTTTAGCCTTGGTAATGGCTTCAAGAAAGTTGCGTCCTTATTTTCAAGCTCACCAGATTGAAGTGCTAACAAATCAGCCCCTGAGAAATATCATTCACAGTCCCAAGGCAAGTGGGAGACTGATTAAGTGGGCTATAGAGCTGGGAGAGTTTGATCTCAAGTATAAGCCACGTACGGCAATAAAAGCCCAGGCACTAGCTGACTTCGTGGAGGAATGTACCATACCCAACCAAGAAGTTGGGGGGCAGGAAGATGCCATACCTCAAGATAAGGGAGTTGATATTGGGGGCAAAGAGAAGGATGAGAAAGAATATTGGGTTCTCTATTTTGATGGAGCATCAAAAACAAACTCCAGTGGAGCAGGATTGGTTTTGCAAAGCCCTGATGGGTTCTTAATTGAGTATGCTATGAAGCTAGACTTCCCAACAACAAATAATGAGGCAGAATATGAAGCCCTGATAGCTGGCCTTGGTCTAGCTGGGACACTTAGAGTCAAAAACTTAAAGGTCCGCGGAGACTCAAAAATGATTATATCCCAGGTAAAGGGAGAGTTTGAGGCAAGGGATGATACGATGGCTAAGTATGTATGCCTAGTAAGGGCTGTGATGACCCAATTTAATGAATGCCATGTTGAACACATTTCAAGGGAAGAGAATGCTAAGGCAGATGCGCTATCAAAGTTTGCTTCATCTGAGATTGAAGAAAGTTCAGGAAATGTGTACTTCCGTGTTTGAAGACACGAAGCATAGATGTTAAGCTTGTGGCTCCCATAGGCTTGGGGACGTCATGGATTGATCCCATCAAGGCTCACATTCAGACCGGTTGGTTGCCAAGCAATGCAACTGAGGCACGGAAGTTAACTATTCGAGCACTAAGGTACTCTTTGATAGATGGAATTCTGTATAAGAGATCTTTTGTGGTTCCTTACTTGAGGTGTCTCAGGCCCGACGAGGCACGCTTGGCTCTTGAGGAAGTGCATGAAGGTATTTGTGGGCAACACTTTGGGGGCAGGGCCTTGGCTCATAAGATAACCCGTTTAGGCTTCTATTGGCCAGAAATGATGGCTGATGCCAAAGAATATGTGAAGAAGTGTGATCGCTGTCAGAAGCATGCACCAGTTGTTAGGCAACCCCCCCAAGATGCTGACCTCTATCAACTCGCCTATTCCCTTTGCTATGTGGGGGATGGATATTCTTGGGCCTTTTTCCTATGGCCACGGCACAAAGGAAGTTTCTGATTGTAGCCATTGATTATTTCACCAAGTGGATCGAAGCCAAACCCTTGGCCAAAATCACAACTAAGCAGGTTGCACAATTCCTGTGGGAAAACATTATGTGCCGGTATGGAATTCCCCGTATCCTCGTCACTAACAATGGAACACAATTCAACAATGAGGAATTCAGGAAGTATTGTGAAGAAAATGAAATTGAGTTACGATTCACCTCTGTGGCTCAACCGCAAGCCAATGGGCAAGCAGAGGTAGCAAATCGGATAATCCTGGATGGACTAAAGAAGAGGATCGAGAAGTCAAGAAATAATTGGGTGGATGAAATACTTCCAATATTATGGGCCTACAGGACTACCTGTAGAGTCACGACAGGAGCAACTCCCTTCATGTTGGCATATGGGGCAGAAGCAGTAGTCCTAGTAGAGATATCACATTCCTCTCCAAGGATTCAGGCTTTCAATGCAGAAGAAAATGAGGAAGGGCAGAGGTTAGCCCTGGATTTAATCGATGAAGTGCGAGATGAAGCACATGCAAAGATAGTAGAATATCAGAAAAAGGCTTCATTCTACTACAACCTAAGGGTTAAAGAGAGGTTTTTCAAACAAGGTGACCTAGTCTTGAGAAAAATAGAGGCTTCTGGTGTCGGACAGAAAGGAAAGCTTGCCCCGAATTGGGAAGGGCCATACAGAGTCAAGAGCGTTCAGGGTAGAGGAACCTACAAGCTGGAGACTATGGATGGTTTTGAAGTCCCAAGAACTTGGCACGCACAAAACCTGAAGGTTTACTACGTGTAAGATAGGCGAAGTACGATTCTCACTTGTCATTGTGACAAGTAGGTTTAAAAGCACCTTGAAGCTTTGCTTGTGTAGGATTTTATATTCCAGTAGAATTTACATTGTCTAGTTATTGTTGATTAGGGTCGAACCCATGTTGTGTAAGATTTTGGAAAACCAGACTTCATATTAAAGAGTTTGAAATCTAATGATGTTTTGTAAAGTTAAAATAGAAAGAGGCAAGAAAAGCAACATATGAAATATAACCCCGAAGGGTAACAAGTTCTGATATGAATGAAGAAGATATACAAAAAAACTTAGGCCTTGGAAGGCTGAGATTCCTCGGAACCACTATCCGAAGTCTCCTCAGATGTCTCAGTCGTTCCTTCGGACGTCTCGGTCGTCCCCTCTGAAGTCCCTGTAGAGGTTCCCTCTGCGGGAGATGCTGGCTGTTGAGGCGCTGCTCTTGGAGGCTCTTCCACCCTGGCCTTCTTAGTGACAGGCTCAAACTCCTCTTCAAAAGAATCTTCCTCCTCTCCGTCCTTGATCATATCAGCAAGCTTCTCAGTAACACCTCCAAGCTCTGGAACTCGCATAGGGCAAGGAAAGGAGGACTGCTCGAGGACTTCTGGAAATTCATCTTGTATGGCCTCCACAGCAGCATCCCAGCCTTCTTTATAGCTAACTGGGTGCAGGAGGGCATCGTGCTCCACCATCAAGTCCTTGAACTCCTGGGTGTCCATCCAGCCGTCAAAGGCTTTATCCTTCTGTGCCTTCAGAATGACATTTTCGGCCCGGGCCGTCTCCAGGTCAGAAGTGGAAGAGGCCAGTTGAGCTTCAAGGGCCTCTATTTTTTGGTTGGCCTCCTCCAACTTCTTGTTGGCATCTTCCAGGCCAACCTTCCAAGCCTTAGCTTGGTGAATTGCCCCTTGGAAATGGGCGTTAGCCTGCAAGAGAAACAGCAAAAGTTTAGAAAAGAAACATGGAAAGATAAGTATGAAGGGCATAAGTAAAGGACGTACCGTCGCCAGAGCCTGGGCTCCAAATAGCTCATTCCCCTCTAAGTCCTGTTGAAGGACAAAATCTTGATAGTCCACCGGGGAGATGGAATGCTTAGACCATTCCTTGGACAGCGTCGTGCTGCCCACGATTGAGTCCTTGCCCCGGATCCCCCAAGCAGGTTAAAAATAGGCCCCTGGCCTCTGCTTGGTGCGCAAAACTTGGCTGGGGCCTTCCTCACTTGGCTCCGTTGCCTGAAGGAGGAACTCAGGGAAGCGGTCACCAAGTCGAGGGTCTTTAAAGACCTTCCCAGCCCTCTTCATCCTAGTTGTCTCCAGGTCCTTAGGCTTGGTAGCCTCCTCAATCTTCTCAGCCACTGCAACAAACGAAGTCAGTTGAAAATCAATGGAATAAAAAATGCAGGAAATAAAGGGGGTAAGAAAGAGAACTTACTTTTCTTATGAACGTGCGAGAGGCCGCGTTCTACCAGGACGGTCTTCTGGATAAGGTCCCAAGAATGGGAAGTACTGTTATCTTGCGTAAGGAGGTTGAAAGCTCTAGCCTCCTCCTCAGACAAAGTTATATCATTTGGGCTCCCGTCTACGGCCATCCCAAAGGATGATCGAAACAAGGAGCCCCAATCTCCACCTTCCCAAACAATGAACAAAAAATCTTTCTTCCACCCCAAGTTGTTGTCAGGGATGGACTTCCCATTCACGATATGGGGGATAGTGGGGCGCTGATTTATAGAAACCCAACCCGGACTTTTATCAGGGCTGTTCTTGAACTGAAAAATCTTTCTGAAGACAGCAACATATGTGGGGACATTGTGCTTGGCGCATTGCGATAGATAGCACAGAATCAGCCTCCAAGAATTAGGAGGAAGTTGGCAATGGCTGATGCCCACATCAGCCAGTAGCAAAGAAATGAATGGATGAAAAGGGAGTCAGATACCTGCCCTTAGAGTATCCCTATAGACGCATAGCGCGTCCTTCTTCCACTGACAGGCCCTGTCGGCCGGACCTGCAAGAACCAGCTTAAAAGGTTCCTTGATTCTGAAGCAGCTGCTCAACTTTTCCAGCTCCTTGGGGTCCCGTAAGGCGCTGATATGATCGTGCGCGTCCAGATGCGCATCAGACGGGTACTCGTCCCCTCGAGTGTTGATCATGTCGATTAAGGAAGTATACCTCGATCGAATAGGAAATTCGTTGGACTTTCTAGCCACGTTCATCTTGGCCAAGCGAGTCATTTTTTTGTCAGCCATCTGAAAAAAGAAAGGGGCACGTAAACAGGCTATCTTAAAATGGCACACAATGGAAAAATAGACACGAAAAGCAAAGGGAGGAATTTTACCTGAAGAAGCACTCCTGAAAAAGGCTTTGGGCTCCGACTTGCTGTTATTGCTCTGAGAATCTTAGCAGGAGGAAAAAGAAGAAAACTTAGAAATGAGAAAGTGAGGAGTAGTAGCCTTTCCTCATTCCTTTATATAAGAGGAAAAGGAAGTTGAAGGGACGAAAAGCACATTAAGAACAAAGGCCCATAGGAAAAAGCCCAGAAAAAGGAATATTCCAGAATATTCCTAGGAATTCTAGAGCATTCTAAACAGGGTGTATTAAGCCCAGTAATATTTGGTAAAGCCCAATAAAGAGGCCCAATAATATTTGGTGAAGCCCAAAAAAGAGGCCCAGTAATATTTGGTAAAGCCCAATAAAGAGGCCCAGTAATATTTGGTAAAGCCCAATAAAAGGGGCCCAGTAATATTTGAAAAGCCCAATAGAGAAAGCCAGGCCCAAATCTAATTAGGATTTGGAAAATTCAATTTTAGCCCTAAAAGATGTAAGGTCCAATGGAGAAGGCTAGAAAAAGACCAGAATCCAGGTCGAGATCCAGGTCGTGAATCCTGCCCGAAACCTTTCGAGCAGACACCCGAAAATAACGGGTAATAAAGACCAGAATTCAGGTCGAAGTTCAGGTCGTGAATCCTGCTCGAAAACTTTCGAGCAGGCACCCAAAAATAACGGGTAATAAAGACCAGAATTCAGGTCGAAGTTCAGGTCGTGAATCCTGCTCGAAAACTTTCGAGCAGGCACCCGAAAATAACGGGTAAAAAAGACCAGGATTCAGGTCGAAATCCAGGTCGTGATTCCTGCCCGAAATTTTTCGACTAGGCTCACGAAAACAACGGAAAAAATAGGATTAAATTGAAGTCGAAACTTCGACCGGGAATGAGGTCGAATTAGCCAAGCATCTTTCAAGAATGAGGATTAAAAACCCAGGTCGAAGTTCGACTAGGATCCTAGTCGAATTTCAGGTCGTGGATCCTAGATGAAATCCTTCGACCAGGAATCAAGAGAACCAAAGAATTTTTGAACAGGATTCAGGTCGAAATTTTGACTAGAATCCTGGTCGAAATCCTAGTCGATAGGCTCAAAGTGGGGAATTTTCGACCTAGATCCATGTCGAAATTTCGACTAGGATCCTGGTCGAATTCCAGGTCGTGGATCCTAGTCGAATTCTTTCGACCAGGATGGCAAGGATGACCCATATTTTTGACTAGGATCCAGGTTGAAATTTCGACTAGGATCCTGGTCGAAAAAGGGCTGAAAAATTAAGGAAAAATCCCAGAAAATTAGGGAAAAATCCAGAAAATTAGGGAAAAATCCCAGAAAATTAGGGAAAAATCCAGAAAATTAGGGAAAAATCCAGAAATTAAGGGAAAAATCCCGGAAATAAGGGAAAAAATTCCTGGAAATTAAGATAAATCCTGAATGAAAGGAAAATTCATCGTAAACGCATAGGTCGCTCCATACTTTACGCAAAAATGAAACCCTGCAAGGGAATGAATAGACTTAACTTCTGTGAAACCTAACCGATGTTTCCCAAAAGTTGGGGGGTAAATGATAGGGATAAATAAATCCTGACTGTATAATTAAATATTGCTTTAATGGGCTGCTGGGTCCAATAAAAAGATATATGATATTCAGACCAGAAAGGTTAAGCCTGATGGACCAGATCAGTCCTGATGGAATAAAGAAGGCCCAAAAGCCCTGATTATTAATTAATTTCGTAATTAATTAATAAGGGAAAAATCAGCCATTGAGAAGAGTCTCGATGAGGATATAAATCCTTATAGATTAGCCTCAAGGGGACCTAAAATGATAATGGATCAGTTTCCTACTATCTAGGACTCCAAAGTCTATTCTAATTATGAGACTTGCCCACCAAGTCTCCTATACCAAGTCCAATTCAAGGACTCTCAACATCTATATAAGGGGCCTCACCCCACAGATCAGAACTACGTTTTTTGGCTTGATTCTCTAATTCATAGAGATACGTAGGCATCTCGTAAAGGCAGAGTTAAGCTACGAAACACGAGAGCAGCCATTAAAGGCCTTGAGCTCCCGAACCTTAGCAATAAATACAACAAATAATAACCTTAGTTTTTTATCCATAACAACTCGTTTGCCAAATGTCCCTTTTGGTTGCACCTATAACATGTCATGCTCAGCTTATTACACACTCCGGGGTGCCTTCTTCCACAGTGCTTGCATTCCGGTCTCTGGAACCTGTTTTCTCCAACTTGTCCTTGGCTTGCCTGGTTGTTCCCCTTCCATTCTTGTATTTTTCCTAGATTCCCTTTCTTTTGAAAATTTCCGCCCTTATGAAATCCAATCCTCTTTACATTCCGATCTTGTGTATTTCCGGCTTCCGATTTTTCTCCATGAAATGGAACCTTTCTCTTCTTGTTATCCCTTTCCTTTCTTGACTGCATCCCATTATTTTCAATCAGAGCAGCTTTCTGTACTACTCCCGCATAAGTATCAAGCTCAAACATAGCCACTCTATCTCTGATCCAAGGCTCTAATCCTTGTTGAAATCTCTTTGCTTTTTCCTCCTCACTGCTGGTATACTTTGTCACAAACCTTGACAACTCTGTGAATTTCTTCTCATATTCCAGTACAGTCATATTCCCTTGCTTCAATTCAAGAAATTTAAGCTCCATTTGATTCTGCATGTACTTAGGGTAAAACTCTTCCAGAAATAACTTCTTAAATATTTCCCAAGAAACTTGCTGAGTTGCTTCCATAGCTTTTACTGATTCCCACCAATAGATGACTTCGCCCTTCAAGAAGTAAGTAGCATATGGTGTCTTCTGATCATCCCCTAAATGTACCAACTCAAAAGCCCTTTCCATTTCCTTAATCCATGTGTTAGCTATTATTGGATTAGTGGTATCATGAAATGCAGGTGGATTCACATTCTGAAAAGCCTTGAAAGTGACAACTTGTCGAGGTGGTACTGGTGGATCAGGTGGTTGGTGTGGTTCACGGTTATCTTGGTTTTCAAATTGTTGTTGAAGAGTTAGTTGTTATTGAGCTATAGCGTTGGTTTGCTGTTGCAAGGTTTCCAGTAATCGAAGAATATTTGGATCTGTGGTGGATGTGGTTGTTGGGTTCTTCTTTTTGGGTGGCATGATCCTGAAACAAGAGTTATGTCAAAATAGGTATGAATGATGAAATAATTCGAGGGTATCGCATGGCATTCTTATTTACATATGAGGTCAAGTTTAAAATTAAATAGATATGGTGATGCATATAAAGACGTAAGATAACAGTTGATAGTAAATGGAACGATAGTGCATAATAATTGAAATCTAAAGGTCTCAATACATCAAGATCAGGATAGAGACTGATTCTAGGAATAACTTGCTTATTTAAAGGAAACAACTGGGAATTTCTATGAAGTCCGATAATACAACAACATGAAAAGGTAAATAATGGAAAGAACTAAGGCTCCACTCCATCAGAACGGGGCTTGGTAGTCTTCTCCTCTCGAAGTGTCTTCACAATGCTCTAGAGCTCATCCGCCTCCATCTGGATGATATGCTGACTGGTATGGTCTCAGTACGATGGCATCTCCTCAAGCTTAGTGTTGACGTACTGAACCAAAGTCTCAAGTCTCGCAATCATCTGTTCTTTAGGCTTCCCTTCATAGTTTCGGCTGTCCGGATACACGTTCTTCAGTCGATCTATCAGTCGGTCGTACTTGCCCTGAAGCATGTCAAAATCGTGCCTCAACTTAGCATACACGGAGAAAGCAATAGTGTCGTCCGACCCAGAGGATGAGGAGGAATGCACCCTTTGTTGACAAACCACTAAGAGGAGTATTAGTAATAAATTTACTTAACCTACTCTCTCGCATATTATCTATAACCTATACATATATCCTATAACCTATTTGGGCTGTCCAGGGACTCTAAACCGTAGCTCTGATACCAAAACCTGTCACACCCCCAACTTAACAAACAAAATAAATATAACTATTACAATATTTAAAAGAAAGTAATCATAACGGAATCCAAGATCTTACAGTTTAGGGTTTGGAACAGCCCAACACTATCATCTATTACAACTGATTTTAATATCGAGTCCTCACACAAAACTATCTATTATTCTACCTGAGCTCGGACATACGTATCGGCGTCACAGGTCTTACGTGCTGTTTCCTTGAATCTAACCATAGCTGCTAGCTGTAATATCAGGGTAAAGCAAGGAGTGAGCCAAATGCTCAACAAGTGCTAAACAATACGGTACAAAGCATAAATCGAGATATATATAAAAGAATGACAATGCGAAGACATAACCAATACTAACAAGAGATAAAACTTTGGGTGATGGCATCATTTGCTTGATTCAAAACATTTTTCAAAATCATATCTTAATCAAAATCATTTTATGACGCTACGGATTACAGCCGGTGATCAGCCGCGAAGTAATCCCGAACCTCGTTAGGTTCTAAAATATTAATGGGATCCCTAGGCAACTATTAAGCCTACAATATAAGTGTGGAAAGGACTCGCGTCTCAGTATAGATCCACTATTCAAAGAAAACATTTATCCCCCTTTGGAACTGAAAATCCACATTTTAATCATTTCAAAAACTGATGCCGATTGATAATAAAATCTCTTAAACAATAAACATTTTTATCAAGGGATTATAGATCAAATTTGAACACTGGAAATATGTCACAAAATGCCAGGGCCATGATCCACTAGACTTTACTTTATTAGGGTAATTGAAAAGTTTCCATATACAAGAACTTTGACAAGGTGTTCTAGCAAGGATATTGGATAATATGAAAGAGTAATGCCGAACTAGGCTTAAAGCAAGGATTGTAGACAAGGTATAGGTATTATAACATCAAGAAGATGAGCATCAGGGGTTACAAGCATACTAGAGGTGTTAAGGTATAAAGAAAGTGATCATTAGCTTAAGGTATATCAGGATGTCAAACTTTAGGGTAAGGACAGGGTTATCAAACGATCATGAACAACTCCAAAGAATATCTGGTTTTTAAGTATCAAGGTAAGGTTTCTATTGGGGTTCAAGCATTAGGGTGAGATGTCAAGATTTTACGAATCAATAGTATGTTGATCAAGCGGATCAAACAAGTATTATAACAAATCTTTATTTTTATCATGGCATTCCAATTAGTTTGATGTACGAGCATGATACGACCTTCGATCTACTTGCAATATGAAATTGAGGGTTCATGGCATTTCTATATAATACGAAGATAGATTTAAGAATCACTTGGTTCTAGTATATCAAGATTACTCAGGATACTCGCATCAATATATGAACTAATTAACACACATTTACAGTGTAAACGAAAAACAGGTTGAATCACTTGCCTTGAGAAAGGCTGGTCTGGTCTGGCTGGTAGGAGCAACTGGAAGCTTTACTCGACCTTTATGGAAATTTTATCCTCGTCTCGAGATCCTACATAAATAATAATAATCCTCATTATAATATATTCTCACCAACTTAACCTATTTACAACACAAATGGCACTTAGGCCTATATGCACGCAATTTATATTCACCTTATAAATATAATTGTACACATAGCCACATATACTCACATATCATATTTTAATATCAAATAATATCACACACATCATAATGAAACACTAGGCTTGGATGATCTCGATCCACAACTTAAGTCACTTGGTCGCTAAACTAGACAAAGTCTCCAAATTTTTGCTTCCTAACTCGATGTGCCTTTACTCAACTATCCAAAACCTATTGACCCTTACTTGGGCCTTTTACTCTACTGGCTTTATACTATCTTGCAACCATAGTGGTCAACCTAGGTCTCACTCCTAAGTGTTCTAAAACTATGTGATAGTTAAAGTGCTCACTAAAGAAAATTTCAGAATGACGTCTATGGTTTCTTGAGTGCATTAGACACTCTTAAACTACAATTTTACCTCCAAAACTTTTACACTAGGCTCTTCTGGCCATAAGGCATCTCCCAAACTCGATGTGGCTCAAGGGCCTAGCTTGGGCCTCCACGGGCCTAAGCTTAAAGTTCATGGTTCCCCTATTTTTCTGGACAGAAAATGCCCTGACTTGAACTAACTTGTGACACATGGTTCTAAATCAAATCCTATGAACTATGGCTGGAAACATCCTCTGACACTCCCTCTAACTAAGGCCCAACAGGGTCTAATGAGGGTCTACCCATGACATGGTCAAAACTTCCTATTTCGAAGTTACAACAAAACTGTCCCCTGCTGGACAGATTTTGTGATTCCACTCGTGCACCTAACTAAATGACTTATAAACCTCCAACAAACACCTAAAACCTTTTATATACTCCTAGTGCTAGCTTCTGGTGGCTTGGGCCTCAAAGTGCACAACAAATGCTCATTCAAAACTTCCCCATAAACTAGTGCATCAAATCTGGAAAAATGCAAACACTAACTAATCCCTTTCCACCTTAACTCCCACTTTAATAACCAAGCATCCAACTCTTTCCAAAGCAAACCTATTGTCTTAATGTCCTAAAATAGTGCCTCAACAGAAGGGGAGATTATCCATGCCCAAGAATCAATAACATGCAACTAAAAAATATAATATGTAACTCATGGAAAACACATAACAAGATTTCGCTAGGCATAAAGTTTAAATGCTTGAAAATTCGACTTGTACCTATTACTCATCCTTAATAATCATGAAATATATCTTCTCTTAACTATTAATAAGAAATTTATCATGGAAACAATCTATTTTAAGCACACATATTTCGAATTTATAGATTTTTAGACATAACAACATGATTTCAAAAAGAGTAGCATGAAAAACATGGTTGATCATCATTTTAATATCTTAAAACTAGCATGCATGGCTAAACATAAATATATAATGAAATTTCAGTAGCATGCACAGGATTTTAATGCATGATATCTCCATAAAATACTTAGTTAGCACATATATAAAATATATCTCATAGAGAGCTCTTGAATTCATAAGAATCAAGAGTTTCTCTTTGGAGATCACATAAGAACTACACATGCATCCATGGAACTTCAACTTCCAAGTCACAAAACTCTTGGAAAGTATATAAGATGAATGTAGGTAGAAGATTTACACTTGGGAAGATGAAGAATGAAATGAAAAATGGAAGGGGGTAGGGGAATGGGGCTTCGGCCGAGAGCAATGGTGGGAGGGGGAGGAGAGAAAAATGTGGGGTGTTGGAGTGTGGAGTGAGTGGAATGATTTCTCCCACTTTGATTTTAGTTTTATGCTGTTTGGTTGACAAAATAATGAGTGGAAGTGAGAATGTACAAAAATGTCCTCTAGCTAAAGTTAGGCCATTTTGCATGCAAGGTTATTGTGGTAATTTGGTAATCAACAAATGAGTTAGTGGGGTTGGAAAGGTCTTATTTGCCCGTTGAGAGAATAGAAGGGTGATTTGCATGCAAGGTCTTCTAGGTAATTTGTTAATTATAACAAATAAAATTTGTAAAGATTTATTTTTATAAAATAAAATACAAGTTCAAAAATTATAAAATTTATACCATAAAATAACTTGGATTATTATAAATTTTATAAAATCACTTTTGAAATTTGTGAACAAAATAACTTTTAAAAGAAAATTTCTCCAAGGTTTAGAATATTCCTTATAAATCAAAAATAAGGGAAATAAATAAACTCTTGCTTTGAAAAATCATATACTACATAAAGCAAATTTAAAATACAGAAATTTTCATTCACACAAGGTACAACCATTAAGTATATTTACTTTCGGCTTTAATATCGTACAAAATCCACAGATAATATTACATAAAATGTCGGTCGTAACATCATACACATTTGATATTTAGACTGCAGTAACTTTGCAAACCTCTCACAGAGTTTATCATTAGTAGAACCAATGATAATATCATCAACATATATCTGTACTAACAACAAGTCCTTACCATGGTACCTATAAAATAGAGTTTTATCAATTGTACCTCTTTTGAAACCACTTTCCAACAGAAATTGAGCAAGTGTTTCATATCAGGCTCTTGGAGCTTACTTTAATCCATATAATGCTTTATCCAGTAACTAGAAATGATCTGGATATTCTGGATCAACGAACCCTAGAGGTTATTCAACATAAACTTCCTCTTCAAGTTCACCATTTAGAAATGTACTCTTTACATCTATTTGGAACCCCTTGAATTTCATGTGAGCAACATAGGCCAGAAAAATTCTGATTGCCTCAAGTCTTGCAATTGGAGTAAAAGTCTCATCATAATCAATGCCTTCTTGTTGTGAATAGCCTTTTACAACTAGCCTTGCTCTATTTCTTATAACAATGCCCTCACTATTAGTTTTATTCTAAGCACCCACTTTGTACCAACTACTGATCTGTTCTTAGGTCATGGTACAAGAGTCCAGACTTTGTTCCTTTTAAATTCATTTAACTTCTCTTACATTGTTGTGATCCAATCAGCATCTTACAGAGCTTCTTCAACTTTTTTGGGTTCAGTTTGAGATAGAAAAGAGTTATAGAGACATTCATTCTTATTGGCTCTCCTAGTCTTAACACCACTATCAGGATTTCCAATTATTAAGTCAAGTGTATGTGACTTAATCCATTTTCTTGCAGAAGGAAGTTGACTTCTTGAAGTAGAACCTCCCCTTGATCCATGAAGTCTCTTATTTTATTTTTCCTTGTACCGTTGTTATTTCCTGATGCTCCCCCTGAATCAAAATTTCCAGTACTATCAGTATTTTCTTCATCAGTATTTGAGGAATCAGAGTTTGATGGAGTATCTACTAATATTTCTTGATTTGAATCACTTGACCCTTGATGTGAATAACGTTGCTCCCCCTCCAAATGTGCTTCAGTTCGTGCAGAGTTTCCACTTTCATGTGGCTCATTAGAGTTTAGAGTGATGTAAGAATTTGTATATCAGGATTTGTCATATTTTCAGGATCTATTCAACATACGGTACTTCATTTTCAAATCTCAATTCTTCATGGTCATCTGCATCCTCTAGTCCTGTAATCTTCTTATCATCAAAAGACACATGAATAGATTACATGACTGTAATAACCCCCAAAATTTTCAACTTTTTGTAACCCTGGTGAATAGTGTTTTAGCTGAACGAGAAAACTTTTCATGCCACACCATGTAGGGGTTCTATTATGGATATTCTGAGATTTTATTAGTACTCTATATGGTATATGAGTGTATGTAAAGCTCGCCAGAATCCAATTCCGAACACTTTGGTTTTTCCCGGAAATACCCTAGATGCGGAAAGAATTGAGTATAAGGTAACAGGATAAAAAGGATTTAAATTAAAGGATTATAATAGAGGATCATAAAAAGGAATATAATGTATTGAGAAAGGTTAAGGGAACCTAAGTAATAAGATCCCGGGTATGATCCTTCAAACGATAAACGAGAACGAAAGTTAAGCGAACCGTATAACAGATCAGCGGTCATTAGGCAAACGATTAGGAAGTTAATCAAAGGGATTAGAGAGAGTGATATCACCCAACCAATGAGAAGAGGACAAGGAGGGATTAGAGAGAGTGACATCACCACATGACATGGGCATGACATGGGAAGGAAGGAGATGTGGTGGCTTTTTAAGCACACAAAATCAAGGAGCAACAAGGTAATTGACTAAATCAAACACAAAAAAAAAT